>NW_020955337.1:1067104-1069157 GCF_003031625.1 Empidonax traillii | reverse complement strand
TTATTATTCTACCTGCCACAGCCAAGCTCTCGAATTGAGAGGAACTGTGCTCTGCTGGTGTAAGCATTCAGGAGTGGGGTTTGTTTGTTTTTCATTAGGATGTGGATTTACACTCCCTTTTCCAGAAATTAAAGCTGTATTTTTAGAAGTTTTGAACTTGGCATTGAACACTGGGGTTTTTTTGTTGTCGATTTTGTTTTGGTTTAATTGTACCAGACCTTTCTGCTCTGTTCAGACAAAATCACACGTACAGCTGCCTGGAAGTGGCAGGAAAAGAGAAGTACTGTAAAACAAATTAATTCTTTTGTGATTTTCTTTGTAATTCTGGGACTGCATCTAGCACACTGTGTTAAAATTTGCTCTGGCCTTTTGCCTCTGTCACAAACTACAGGAAGGCACTGCAGGAAACTCACCTCTCCAGTACCCCAGAAGCCTTCAGCTAGCACCTAAACTTCACATTATCCATGGCCGGTTAACGTCCACATTTTTTCTTGTCAGCTTTGTTTTGAAGCTTAAACAGAGCTTGTCTCCTGGTATTTGTACCGTGAAGTGTTTCAAAATAAACTAATGGCCCTCTCCCAGCTTTTGCCAAAAGGAAATAACAAAGAAGTGCCCGCAAAATACATTCCCTACATTTTGTTTACCACACCACTCCCTCATCACAACAGTTGTGCTTTCAGTGTCTCCCTTGAATACCGGCTAATCATAGTGCTGTGCTGGTGCAGGTGATGTGGTGCCCTGATCTTTCCACACACTGACACACCTTTCTGACCTACTCAAGCCCCCTTTTTAATTAGAAATTAAAAATACTAAGTTTCTGAACAACTATGTAATGGCCAATGTAATGGCCAGTCTTCGCGAACGAAGATCCGGGGAAGGTCTTTCCACCTTCCAGCCTGCGCATTGGATTTTTTAGGTGAGACACAGTGTGCGCGGAACTGAGCCCACCCTTTAATCCTGAGGTTCATCTGCCGGGGCCAAGCAAGCTTGGACGGTGGCAGCGAGGTCCTCAGGACGTAGATGGATTGCCTTACAGGGCTAACGAGCTCCATCTGCCTGGGGAGTGGCACCGACCGGGAATCGAACCCGGGCCTTGGTGGTGACAGCACAACGCCTTTACCCTCTAGACCACCAGGAGCTCCCAACTATGTGATACGACTTTAAGCAGCTCAGATTTGGGAAGAGCTCCCACTTTGTAGTGCCTTTGAAACAACTGGTGTCCTTTGTTCAATGCCAGGCCATGTTGCCAGCCTTGTTAGTGGCTGGCAACGTGCCTGACCTGCTGCCCTGGTGGCCCCTAGGGCTCTGGGCTCCTGCCAGCCAAGTCTGCTGGTCCCTGTTTACTCACCGCAGCTCTGGAGCGAAGTACCTGCAGCAAACGCTCTCAAACAGAGGGAGGGAAAAATCTGCCCCCCTTGCATCACCCCCACCACATTTACCAAGAAACACACTAACAGCAGAATCCAGGCACAGTTTGCCTTGGCTGACCCTATGGAGAGTCCCTCCCTCGTCAAAGGTGTGCGTGAAAGCTCCCATGTGCCACTGTGTTAAGTGGGCTCCTAAGGAAAAGATCCAGATCCACCACTGGTTACCCAGTTTTCTGGTCCACAGAGGAACTGGAAGGGTTTCAGTAGGCCTTTGCCAGGCACATCTGACCTTCCTGCTGCCTGCAAAAACATTTATCACCTCAACATCCTGTGGAGGAACATTTGGAAAAGGAAGGGAACAAGAAAGGCAAGGTTTGACAGCGGAGGAGCCAGAGGACACTGATTATTTATGCAAAAGCACACTACCTAATAATAACGCTGATGCTTAGAGACAGGTCTATTTGAGAACTTTTTAATAGACTGCATCTAAATACAGTAGAGAGTGTCCTTGTGAAGATTAGAAATAGAATAGCTTGGGAATGAAAGGTGAAGATGCACCTATACCTGCCAAACAGGGTTTTACTCAGGAAGTAGCCCATCTTTTGTTTGTTTTGCACTTAAAAAATTACTTCTTATTTCCGTGTATTAATCATAAAATGCTCACGCAAATAACATCCTCAGTACTA
>NW_020955337.1:1007310-1066768 GCF_003031625.1 Empidonax traillii | reverse complement strand
CTGATGCTTAGAGACAGGTCTGTTTGAGAACTTTTTAACAGACTGCATCTAAATACAGCAGAGAGTGTCCTTGTGAAGATTAGAAATAGAATAGCTTGGGAATGAAAGGTGAAGATGCACCTATACCTGCCAAACAGGGTTTTACTCAGGAAGTAGCCCATCTTTTGTTTGTTTTGCACTTAAAAAATTACTTCTTATTTCCGTGTATTAATCATAAAATGCTCACGCAAATAACATCCTCAGTACTATACAGCCTAGAACCTCAACCTTCCTTAGTTTTTCAGGCAATTCATCTAAATTACAGCTATGGCTTATCTTTGTAAAATGCACTTTGAGATTAACTTGCAAAACTTCCACAGCAAAAAATATAAAATGATTTTCCAGTTTAGGACACGAGGGCTGTTTTGAAACTTCAATTTTTACTCCATTTAGCTACACCTTCTTCTTCTTCCTCCCATTACAAGACAACCGCTTGCGACAAGCGGTTGTCAGACAAAGGACACCAGTAGGTTCAAAGGCACTACAAAATGGGAGCTTTTTCCAAATCTGAACTACTCAGACACTACAACGTACTAAAAATAGATTAGTAACTTTTGCCACCTCTCTGAGGTAATACTAAGCAGTATTAAGAAACTGATCCATACTAACTACATCACAGGGCTTTGTAATTACTAGTAAATGGCTTATAAACAAAGGTCAACATGGAGTTGGATGGAACCCAATTCTCCCTCTACAAAATGCAACTTCGTCACATAATTGTTCAGAAACATAGTATTTTTAATTTTAAACTGCCTTCTGTTTTTTTTTTAAACTTAATGCTTCCTCCACTCCAAATTTATAAACCTTATTTAAGAACAATTTCTGTGTCAGGACTGAGGATGCCCTAAAAGCACTCACACTTCCTAATATTTTCAAGTATTTCTATCTCACATGCAGCCAGGCTGAAAAATCTACTATTTCTGATTTGCTTGAAATGTATTCACATCACTGATGTAAATAGTAAAAGACAGAGCAACTTTACAGGATGTACATTAGAAGGAAGTGTTCAGAACTGGCAGTTCCAGCCCCAGAAAGGAACTTCTGTGACCAAAGCCATTGACTCATTAGATGCTTTATTTTTTCTGCAACGAGAACTGCTTTGCCTGTTCACCATCACTGGCAACACAAAATTACCCTTAGCAAACCCTGAACACGTAGCTCTGGACTGCAGTGTCTCTCAGAAATACTGGTTTAAATAACCTTAAATTATCATTCCCATCTTTGGAGCCAGAGCGGTACTGAGCCTTATTATTGCTGTGACTGCACACACAAGTTGTGCCCTACCACTCACAAGGCAGAGCAGACTTCAGGAAAGGTGGCTGGGATACCATAACGAGCTTGGCAACCAAACATTCTGCATCACCACAGCACAGCCCCACACACAGGCATGCACACAGTCACCCATGGAGAAAAGTGTGCTTGTGTGGTCAACCAGTATGGAAACTCAGGTAAGCTCCACTGTCTCATCCCAGAACAGCTGTGTCTGCTCCTCCTGCCACAGTAAATGAACTTCACGACGTGCCATACAAGCTCTTTAACACCAGGAGTCAAATAGAAGGTTAAACACCGTGCACATCATGGAACTGGGAGAGCATAAACCAGCTGAAAACGTGAACCGTTTTGAGCAATTTAACTGTTAGCCTGCCCTTGCTATTATTATTGTTTCTAGGCATCCTCCTAGAAAAAAGTTCTTCCTGTAAGACTACAAATAAAACCAGTAGGCATAAATCAAAACAAACGGAATTAAAAAATAAAAGTATGACAACATGTAGCATGATAAATTTGTAGCTCGGGCGGGGTCAGCCAGCAGTCATGGACACTTGGCAATAGCTCTGGGCTACTCTGTTTTTCTTTGAAATCAGTAGTCTGTGCTCAAGTCACTCTTGACAAACAAGCTCAGCCCACTCTGCGCAGGCAACTTTGCAGAAGCCTGTTCTTTTCACGTGAAAAGCACCTGCCGTCAGCAATCACAGCAAGAGCAAAAAGTAATCCTCAGTACTTCTCTATTGACTTATTATGAACCTCACACACTCAAAAGTCCTGACTGCTTTTAGTCATCTCAGAATGAAAACAGTTATTGCAATTCTTTCTTGCAGCAAGCTCCAACTCAAACTGAGAACTGTTCTTGTAATAAACCAGACCATCAAACATGTACAGGCAGATTTTATTTACATCCTGAAATAATTCTGCAGTTCTGCACGTGCCATCACTAAGAGACATATGTATTGTATAAAATCTCGAGTTCAGTCTTCAGAGCTCGACACAAGCTTGACACTACACAGGACCAGCAGAGCAGCTTCACTTATTGACGCTTCTACGGAGATTGAAGTTATTTACAGATAATCAAAACATCCATTGTAGGATCATCTCAATTGCATGATTTTAGAAACAAGAAAATTTATAAAAGCTGGTGAAAACAAACAGTATAAAGCCACTATAAATATATTAAAACTTTTTTCCTTCTTACAGTACTTACATTTCACCAGGACTAAAATATCAGTATTTATGGTAATTTCAACTATCTGTTTTCTAAAGGCTCTTCTACATTTTTTAAGTCCTTTTGTTTCCACAGATTTCCAAGCACAATCCCTGTAAAGAGTAGAATTCCTACAGTACGATTTGAAGCAAATTTCTTCCAACAGTCTTCAGGCTTGTCTATGTCCAAAGTGTAAATCTGCAAAAGCACAGTACAACATTACAGGATTATTATTCTACAGGCTCATAAATATTTGACACATCACAAAAAGACATAAGAAGGTCTGTAACTTCAAAAAATTATTTGTAAATTCTAAAGTCTACCCTTACCTCCACAGGATACAGGAATACTCTGTGCTTAAAATAAGTTTTTGCATAACTGGAATCTATGTTTGACAGATTTATTCAACATACAGCAGAAAAGTCAAGGATCACATATGAACAGGATTCCCAGATTGTCTCAATAAAAGAATATATAAACAGCCTGGTTACTGGTGTGTCCGGTTTGATATTTAAAAGTGTGAAAATATCTGGGCATATCAGTAAGTATTTTTGAGATTTTCCTCTGAAGGTAGCCACCTAATTCTTCAGCGGGAACTTTAATTAAAAATAAACCCCCCAGAACACGTCGACATCTTTCAATCCCTGCTGCAAGGTGTTGCCCCATGTTTCAGTAGAGGCACTGGAGGGCCAGAAGTTGCCCAGGCTAGATGGAAAGCACAGGAATGTGCCAGGCCCTGCCTTGCCACACACAGCTGGTTCAGTCCAGTTGGCTTTAGTCACGTCCATTCAATTCCCTCACAAACAAGAACCAGGACACCTGAAACAGCAGCTAGAACCAAGGCTTGGCTTACCCAGCAGAGCAGCTGTCTGCTGTGAGTCACAACTAAAGGTAAATAAACCCCACAAGGTATAGCAAGAGCAAAGTTACTGAAAAATATTCCCAAAACCAAAATTTGTTGCAAATGTCTTGAGAAGGATGACAAGAGGAAACATCAAGCAAAAGGAGTAAAAGGATTAATGGAGAAGTACCCCCTAGAACCTCAAACCTTGCAATCAGCCTTTGAAAAAGTTAGAAGGTATTCAAGTAAAAGAAGTGAAACCTTCCCCAGGAAATCTGTTTGTCTGGCATTTGCGGGTGTACAGAGAAAACAGGGCTGGGTCCTGATCAAATCAACAGAAACATTGTTCACAAGGTTCAAAGACTTTATCCACACCCTTAAAATCTGTCAGCCCCTAGAACACTGTGAACTTGAAACACTGAAGTGACAAATAAAACTCAATGGCAGCCAAGCCATGAGATACACTTTCAGAAACACAAAGAAAGTAAAAGATGTCATGTTTTTATCAGTGAACGTCTTGAGAGGGATATAATTTGTCATCATCATGACCCAAATTCCTCTGTCTCACACAAAAATTCAGTGAATTAAGGAAAACCTAGAACTCAGGCAGCTTACTCAGCTTTCTAAACTCAGGTAAGCACAAGATCAGAAATCCTGAACAAGAAGATAAGCATGAGAATGTTTAAACAGGACTAATATTAAAATAATCCCTCGAAAAGAAGCTACTCTGCGGTACACAAAATAGTGCTGCTCTCATGACATTGGCAGTCCACACAGTCATGCATTCTCTATCACTTACATTCAATAGCTCTGCATCCTCACTTATAAGAATCCTCCCTGCAGCAAAGTGATTTTCATTTCAGCCAAAACTACAATGTGAAGCTTCTCTGACAATTCAAACTGTAAATGGTCATGAAGCTGACACAGTATTCATAGATTTCATAGATTTCCAAGCACAATCACTATGAAAGCAGTGGCTGAGTGCCAGAATTACATCACCACAGGAATTTTCTTACTCAGAGGTGTGTTTAATATCCATTACCTGCATGAACTCCACCCATTAAAATGTAAAGTAAGACTACTGTGCTTTAAAGAGTCCACATTAACCACAGACTTCTTAAACAGTCAATGATTTCAACAGATGCAATACACAAACCTCTACTATGACTCAAGACCAACTATCAAGACCAACAATTGATTTTTGTACAGACTGATTTGTCACTACAAAACTGTGCAACACAGTTGTTAGGGATTCAGAAACAAAATGGCAGCAAGATCCTATCTGCTACCTTTCCTGACAGAGCCAATTTCTTTCTTTCTGTTACTCACTAAAATTTCCAAACTAATGCAACTACAAAGACTGGATTGTTCTCTGCTAGAAAAAGAACTGTGAATTAGAACTGCCAATTAACATAAAATTATAATATTAACATCTGCTATCACAAGAGTAAAATTTTTTATCTTGCAGGATACTGAGGTGGATTCTAGCAGCTATTGGGAGTGAGACAAAAACGATCTCCTTGAAATCACAACTTAACATGGGGCACTTCTTTTGGTTAGGAACAGACTGAAACACAGTGCTTCACAATCTGCGGACTGAAGGTCTCTTGAAACAAAAGGTCTGCAAAAGGTACTTAAGAGAAGCAAGCTTATGGTCAGAAGACTTCAGACCTCTTTGTAGGAACTGTTTTTTTTTCAGGTAAGTGGTGGATTGATGTGGGCTGAAAAGTGCTCTGATTTCTTATTAAGAACTTCCTCACGGGAAAAGTATGAATAAATCCATCAAACCTGGTGCGCTAGGTGAGCCCCTACGGCAGCCACAGCTGAGTAATACGGGAACGTCTGGTTACAATTCATCCCTGCCACGCACAGACTCAGGAGCATGGCAAGGCTGAAGCCACTGAGCCACTGTTTTGTATCCTCCTTGAACTGCAGTGCAGTTGACTTCACACCGATCATGATGTCGTCCTTCTTATCCTGGAAGGAAAGGATGAATTAGCAAAAAAATCCACAATTCAATGCCACTTCATAAGGAAAATAAAAAGGGACACCTTCCTTAAATTCCCAGTGCTTCTTACTAGGAACTAAATTTTGGAACATTTGTAGGCCCCTACACTAAAATTTAAATTAGAAGGCTGGTCTTAGAGCTGCTTTAGCAGCCAACAACTAAAACCAACATCACATTTGTTTACACAATGCAAATGCATAAGAGTGCAAAGGAAATTTTACTTCCATCTTTCTATCTGATACATAAAACATTTGCAAACAAAAATAAAATATCAAAGGGCTGGGACTTCTTTGGTGCTGTTTTAGCTCAGCTGAGGCTGAAGAACTGCCACATGTTAGTTCTGCTGTTTGACAACAACGTTGCAAATTAAACACACTAACTTGTGTGTTTAAACAGAGAGATCTAAAATTTCTCAGTGTTACTCTACCTGATGTGCGTAAATGGTATCATATACCAGCGTCCACATGACTCCAGACAAGTACAAGGGCAAACACACTGACCACTCACACGACCCTTTGATGGCAGACCAGCCAAGAAGGGCTCCCCAATTAAATGTAAGTCCTAAAAACATAAAGAGAGTTAAAAGAAAGAGGAAAAAAGTTACAAGAATGCTAGGAGCAATCTAAGTTATGTGCACATAATTAAATACTATTCGTTCGAGGAAATATTATGTCAGCACCTTTTTGTACAATACCAGGATCTCTAGTTTTCTATCACTTATTTTCAGGCAGGTAATAAATATAATTATTTTGACATTAAATACTCTGGACATACAAGTAAAAATACACGTGCCACACATTTTTCCCTAATTTAAATTTAACTTCATTAGTGTAGGGAAACATTTGTACAGAAGTATTCCAGTATACTCAAACAACAGGACTAAAGTTAAAATGCCTAAATGTCAGTATAACAAAAGGTATCCGCATAACTGACTGCAAAACACTACACAGCAGCCCACTGTGGTACTTCGAGGCTAAAAAGGACAATTTTGGTAAAGAAACCCTCTGAAGACAGCTGGAATGTGAAAGACAATATACTTAGGTATGTTTTAGTAGCTCAGTCTGAAATACAAGCATCATCAGAATCTGTACAGGAGTTATTTTAGAGGATGAAGACTGAAATGCAGGACAAATTTGTATTTAAGAAAGGTTTTGAGATAACCCCAAAACTAAATCTCATTCTCAAATGACATATATTTATTTTCTTCCTCCTATCACTCCATCAAAAGAAGGAACTGATTTCTAACCAAAAAAAAACCCCAAATCCACACACCAACTGATGCACGTTATAAATTAAGCTTCTGACACAGAGCTTTGCCTGTAAGATATTTCTATTTTGATATAGAGTTATAAAAAAATTAGGTTGCTAAAGCACGAATACTAATTTGTAAAACACCCCCAAAAACTACATCTGACAAAAAAAATAGTAAAAGTATTTCCAGCTCACCCAAAACCAGCTGTGGCCAATACGTTATCCTCTTCATCAGAGGGTAGGTGACCACAAGGGACAAAGAGGCTGCTCCCAGAACAATACTGTAAAAGGTACCAAGAGGATTATTGCTTGGCAGGCTGAAGATCACTAGATGTAGTGCAGCATTATGGGAGCTGTACATATAGCTGTACACAACCTAATAATTTTACTTTAAAATATGACCCATTACTGATAACCCCCTTCCTCTGCCCCCAACACCTTTTCTGCTGAAAATCTCTGTGCTCAACTCTGGGCCCAGAATCAAATTTAAAAAAACAAAAGATAACTCATACGTCACCTGTAGTAATTCAGACACAGAAGCACACAGAGCGCCAAGCTAAGCTGTCCCCCGAGAAAAACAAAGGACTGAAAAGTGGAGATATCTCCAGCTGCCAGGGGTCTACTTGCTGTCCTTGCAACCTGAAAAACAGAAATTATGTTAACACCAAATCCAACACAGAATCACAGAACAGTTTGGATTGGAAATGGGCCTTACAGATCATCTAGTTTCAAGCAGGGAACCTTCCACTATACCGAGTTGCTCAGAGCCCCATCCAACATAACACATTCCAATGCATCTTCTGTAACTAAAAGTCACATCATTAGCACATAAGTGTTAAAATAAACAAAAACTGGTCACAGAATGCAGGAGATGGGGTTCCTTCAATGATGAAACACAGAAATACATCAAGGATGTCTAAGCAGCAATGCCTGTAACTGAAGCATGCAGGCTTTAAAAACTAGTGCAGAATTAAGGTGCCACTTGTATGGAGTGAGGCTGATTAGAAACACTGCAGACATCTTGCATATGAATTTTATCACCTTAGGAAAAAAAAATTAATCAGACTTAAAAGTCTGGGAGCTAACTATCCTGATTTCAAACGGCACTTCTGTGCTTAAATGCTTTAACATGATTACCATGTAAAATCTCATGCAGATGCAGAGCTCCTCAAGCACACACAGCCATCGCCAATGGTTATGTACCACTGAGCACTTCTGCACAGACAGAACTGAGGGCAGGCTTTGCCTAATGATCTCAGAAGGCTGTCTTGTAATGGCCTGACAGCACTGATTTTGCTCTGAGGCCATTTAGATGTCATACTGGTAAGCAAGCAGATTCCAGGAAGGCAACTCCTCCTCCCTACCACCACAGTACTATTTGGAGAGTTTTTCCGATCAAGAATGGGGAAAACACACTGAGGGCAATGCTAGAAGAATGCTGAATGGTCTAGTTTAGAGAGAAAGAGTGAGCAGTAAATCTGATGTAACAGAAATGATGGGAAAAGACACATCTAAAATACTTGAAATTGATGATGTTCTCGCATTTATATATTTTTTTTTTATGCTCTAAAGCATTGCAATTTACATACAAACAGCCTCGCAGATTTAAATTCTAAATTCAGTTGGCTTGGAATTATGAATAAGGCCATTAGGCGTGGCCTTAATAATCTTTTAATGCATGGATTCTGTAATTGCAGCAAGGAAAAGAACTTCAAACATTTGCATTGGAGTAACTGATGGTCAATTTAAAATGTTTGTTTTCTATCTTCTGGGGAGAAATTAAAGGGCCCTAGTTCTCTTCTTTGCATTTGTTTCTCTCTAATGGGATTTTCAGAATCCAGCCCCATCGATCTAGGGTTAATAACAATGAAAAGACAAATAATTTAATCCTAGTTGGGATACAATGGAGTTTGGAAACTCTGGCTGTAATAATAAATCATACAAGGCAAACTGAAGAAAGAAACAAATATCAGAAAACCACTAAAATTATATGAATGGTGAGTTACTTGCCAAAGGTGACCAATGCAAAAAAACCCCCAAATGACTGAAATTCACCTCAACATAAGGAAGAACATTTTTACACTGAGGGTGGCAGAGCCCTGGAACAGGCTGCCCAGGGAGACTGTGGAGTCTCCCTCTCTGGACACATTCCAAACCCACCTGGACGCATTTCTGTGTAACCTGCTCCAAGTGAGCCTGCCTTGGTAAGGGAGTTGCACTGGATGATCTCCAGAGGTCCCTTCCAGCTCTAACGGTTCTGTGTGATTCTGTGAAATTGTGCATGTTGATGAAAATGGTGTAGTGTCTATTTGAAGCAGCTCAAAAGTCAACGTGCTACAGAATATGATGTATGTATGAAATGTCTTGCATGTGCTTTTGCAAGATTAAATATTCACTTAATGTATCTGTGACCAATTCCACTGCACATTTGCAACCAGAGATGGGATGTTTCACTGGAAGAAAACACTTACCAAATAATAAATAACATAAAATCTAACCCTCAAACCACTATCACCAACACCAGCCAACATCCTGCTGTTGACTCAGCTTCTCGCCCTTTTAAGGTACATCAGGAAAAGCCAAGGCAGCAATTTTTAAAACTTCACATCTAACCACACCACACAATGGAGAAATTAAGTCATTATACTGAAAATTCCCTCATACTAATCACATCCCCCCAATCAAATATGTTTAGCACGTGCAGTTAGTAGTATCTTCCAAGCCCTAAACCATCCAAAGCTGCCACAAAGCCCATACTGACTCACTGCCTTCCCAACAATACAACAGCGCTGTAGTAAGAACTCCACGTATTGAACTGGCTCATTATTCTGTCTCTTGCCAGTGCCGAAACCCAAAACCAGGGAACCAATATAGGAAAAGAAAATAGGACCAGCAAACAGTGACACATCACCAAGATATCCCCTACAAGTCTGTGCACATTTCAACACCTGACACTGGGCACTGCCTTTTGCTTATTTCTTTCTCCTGAACAAAAGGGAGATGATAAATGAAAAATAGAACACAATAGAAGGGGATTAGCTCTGGGTTGGGTATAATACTCTAAATAGCCATTCCCATGAAGATATTAACACCACAAGGAAACACTCCTCCTGAAATTAAGGGGGGGGGGAAAAAAAGTGGTTCTTAGGTAGATTGTAACTAGCAAGTATAGCAAAAAGGTATTACTTGTTTTGTTCTGTCATGCAAAACAATGCTGAGAAATAAACTTGTTCAAGTACTACCTACAGCTGACAACTGCATGTGTTTTATCCTACATGGAGGTAAGTACTCAAGATGGCTTATTACAGTCCTAGAGAGAAATGTTATACAAAATAACATAATTTCTACTATTTTAGGAGGAAACGTATACAAATTAATTGTGCACGTCTCAGAGAGAAACATGAAGGAATTTCTGAACCTGGAGCCCTATGCTTGAACTTAGCAAGGCAGCACTGGTCATGTTCATGTACTTCGGTGCCTTCAAGATCCCTGGTACCTGGCTAAAAAAGCCCCACCTACTAAAATAGCATCTGTTCAACTGAAATCCCCCTCTCTGGAGACATTCCAAACCCACTTGGACCCAATCCTGTGTAATCTACTCCATGTGACCCAGCCCTGGCAAGGGTGTTGGACTAGATGATCCCTGAGAGCCCTTCCAACCCTAATGGTTCCGTGATTGTGATGCTGGAGATAAGTGGACCTGTGTGGTTCATTGAATCACAGAACGGTTTGGGTTGGAAAGAAACCTTTAAATATTACCTAGTTCCACACCTCCTGCCGTGGGCAGGGACACCTTCCACCAGAACAGGTGGCTCAAAGCCCCATCCAGCCTGGCCTTGAACACCTCCAGGGGTGGGGCATCCACAGCCTCTCAGGGCAACCTATTCTAGTGCCTCACCACTTTCATGGTAAAGCATTTCTTCCTTATATCTAAGCCAAACCTACCCTCTTTCAATTTGAACCCATTTCCGCTTGTCCCGTCGCCACACGCCCTCGCAATTAATCTTGCCCCATCTTTCCCGTAAAGTTCCCTTCGGCCAGCATTGCCCAGGTTTTCGCAACCCCCCCGGGTGGGGGGGGGGAGGCACCCTCTACCTTTCTGTCAAAGTCGCGGTCCCACATGTCATTGATGGTGCAGCCGGCGCCCCGCATGAGCACGGCCCCCGCGCCGAACAGGGACAGCATGCGCCAGTCCGGCAGGCACCCGGGATCGGCCGCCAGCCCGATGCTCCAGGTGCACGGCAGGTACAGCAGCCACGTCCCTGCGGGGAGACAAAACCCGCGGGCGGCGTGAGCCGGGGAGGGGGGGGATAGAACGGGAGGCCACCGCGGGCACGGGGAGCCCGGCCCTCCCCGCGCTCACCCGCGGGCTGGTGCAGCCGCATGAGCCGCAGGTAGGGCTGCAGCGGGCCCGGCGCGGCGCGCACCAGCTCGGCCGCCGAGAAGCTGCGCGGCTGCGGGTGCTCGCAGGGGCGGCGGCGAGACAGCAGCAGCGGCGGCGGCGGCGGGGCGGCGGCGGCAAGGGACGGGCGGGCGGCGCGGAGCCCGGCGGGGCCCCGGCACAGCCGGCACAGCAAGGCCGCCGCCATCTTGGCCCCGGCGGGGCGCCGTGACAGGGCCCTGCGCATGCCCCATCCATTGTCACCGCCGGGACGTGAGGTGTGGGTGTTTCGGAGTGTGTGCCCTCTCCCGAACCTTTCCACGTTATGTCGTTCATTAAAAATAAAGTAAAAATAAAATAATTAAATCGCGATTTCGTATATGGATCTCTTCGCCCGCTCAGCTCTCCCACTCTCCGTGGGAGACTGAGATGTTAAAAGGTCACCAACTCGAACGACCGGCCATTAACAGGTGCTTTGTTTTCGCCCCCACAAGCGAAGGAGAGGAGGTGAGTTTTGGCTGTGCGTTGGCTGAATCTCTAATCTGGGTAAGAAAAGCCGAGGTGCAGGGGTGATGCTCAGCCAACCTGTTCCAAATGTGGAATATGTAAAATTTTCGTAGGAAAGGATGTTCCTCGATGTTTGGTCTTTTGTATACTTTTAAGCCTAATCAGCAAGAAGGGAGATTCAACCCGTGAAATAGATGGCAGGTAACAAGCAAGCTTTAAGCGATGTCCGGGTGTCAGAAAGATAAATTGCTTGTTGGCAGAATGGCCTTGTTTAAGGTTTAGGGCTGGATGCGCTCCAGTGATCTCAGAGCTAGTGAGAGGTTGGCAAAGCTTGGGAAGAAGGATGTACCACTGACAGTGGGCACAAAGAATGCAGATTTTATGGTTCACAAAGACTTCTGGCAGACCTCCCAAGATAAGGAGGAAACTAACTAAGCCAACTCATTTCAACTGTGCTGAAATTGCTGCTGAAAGATTTGTTGGGGAGTTCAGTGTCCCTGTAGAGTTTAACTTCCTTTTTATTCCACACTTCCTTCAGCTTGAACGACTGACATACTGACTAAAAAATACAAGGAAAACCATTTTGAACTTAATTTCCCTAGGAGAAAGTTATGAATGTGATGGAGAAGAGTCTTCCATGTTTTGCCATTTACTGTTTTAGTGAGCTGTACTCCACAGCAGTAAAATGATTTGCACATGACAATAAAACAAATAGTTGCTCAACTGTGATGATGTGTAATTAATACTATTTTTATGACCTTGGCTCCATTTCACATTGACAAGGCCAATTGCGGGCTTTATTCAGATACAGACAAGTGCCTGAGGTGTGTCTGAATCCTGAGTCCTGGCAACAGATGTCCACAGTCACTCTGCCTGCTGTGTCCGTAGGAACTCCAATACTCTGATTTTCACCAGGTGGGTGCTCCTCCACAGATACTGTTTTGGGGTTTTTTTTGGGGGGTGTGTGATGTGGCAAGCAAACCCTGGACTGTCTACAGCAAACTTTTAAGGAGCTCATGGAAGTAAAGCAAAAAAGTTAACCTACTACCACCAGATTTATATTCATGATAAAGTGGCCTGGCCCTTCGTTGAAAAATATTTTAGGGAATAGCTAATTTCAGACTTCAGAAAATCACCTAAAGCTATTTAGACCTCACTGTCCTGTTTGGCTCAAATCTGAGTTGATGGTCAAATTGCTCCTGGCTCTGAGGAGATTATCAGTTTCCTTATTTTCACGTACAACAAATATACAAAAGTACAAATGCACGAAAGTACAAATGTTCAAAAGTACAAATGTACAAAAGTCTTATGGTGCAACTTACTCCAGTTTCCAGGAAGTAAAGCCTACAGTAAAGCCCAGGTGAGTAACCCGACCTCCAGAGTCAAAACTGGAAAGATAAATTGGAATGTGTGCGAGATATAATAACTGTCCATGTTCTCAGGTAAGTATACACACACACACATATTCAAGGTTTACAACATTCACAGAGGAAAAAAAGCCCCAGAGACCAGATGCCTGTGGGGCAGGCATTGCTGCTGCAGATGGGTCAGGGTGATGTTTTGCTTCTGTTTGAGATGGTACCTTTGTTGGTGTGCTGGGATCCTGGATCTTTCCAGTCCCCTTCACTTATCTCTCTCCTGCTTTGTTTGTGTAGAACTCACAGCAGCTATCAGCTAAATATATAACGTTTCATAAAGAGAAGTCACCTGGGTGTGTGTAGAGAGCTTTTAAAGTTGAAGGCATTTACTGTGAGCTGTAAACTCCACCCTTTGAAGACCCATGCCGTGTGCTCAGAGGAGACATGCTTGGGAGCAGCTGCCATTTGCTTGCCTGGACATCCCTGTGCTGCTCCTAATAGTTCCTGTGTGCCAGTCACCAGCACATGTGTTGAGTTGGAGTCAGACCTGGGGGTGGAGGACATCTGAACTGGTGGTCAACTGCAATTGAAACACACCAAGCTGGGTATGATTTCTTTCATTTTTATGTGTTTGGGTACTCTTGTTGGTAACCAAACATGTATGTATGTGATGTATGACCAAAAGAAAAGTAGGGAGCGTTTTGTGGTATTGGTATGTCAAAAAGAAGTTTTAAAAAAACCCCGAAGATTGCCAAAAGCTGGTATAAATCACTTTAATTAAAATCTTCAAATATAAAAGTCACAAGCATTGTAATAAACAAAACTGCTTGGAAAGTTCTAAAAAGAAGCTACCAGGCAAATAATAACTTTTATGTTTTAGTTGTAAATTACATAATAACAATAATAATAAATTATTAACTTTATGTTGACTTTATGTAAGACTTTTCACTCCATCTTCCGCTCTCTTCACTTCTTTTATGGAACCTGGACAATGTAAACAAACAGCCTTTCTCATTTCTGATCTGTTTTATCCCCTGATACATAACCCTTCACAGAATGCATCTGCTCTATGGGTACAAACAGTCCTTTGACACACTGAACTTCAATATAACCTTTTTATTGTGCAGGTTTTCATCACAGCTACAAAAGTACATCTGTTTTTGAAGTCCTCTCATTAAAAAAGGTTCCCTGCCCTGAGCTGGAACCCCATGTGGCTGGTAGCATCTTTTTAAAGCTTAAAAAGGGAAGTACACTGGTGTGGTGTTGTTTTGCCCCTGCTGTGCTCACAATATCGTAAGGCATTGACAGTGGTAGGGGTTACATATCTTCAAGGAAAACAGATGCAAATAAATATGTGTGGGAGGCCACAGGTATTGTCCGAGACCTTTTGTTATCCAGCAGACCAGTGGCTGGTGGCACATGGAAGGAACTGCAACAGGGTGTGCATGGGGAAGGCACAGCTGGGGAGAAAAGCCACCACCAACACAGTTTCTGGACAAAATGGCTATTTTCCCAGTGGGAAGGATGTCAGCCTGGCTGGGAGTTTTGTCCCCAGGATCTCTAAGGCCACTGACGTCCCTCTGATGGTTGAGGCGTGAGTGGTTTGCTCGGTCTCTTTAGTATTCCATTTCCTCGAAGAGACCCGAGTGAATTAGGGAGAGTAAAGCAAAGAGAGCTTCACCTGAAGGTTCAGGAAAGTCTTTTCCGGCTGAACTGCCTGTGGGGTGGTGAAGGCTGAGGAGTTGTGAACTCTCACCATGTAGCCCACTGACCACAGAGGGGTGCTGGTGGGCTCCTCTCCTTTCCTTGCAGGGATGAAGCGTGTTATGGCAGAAGTAGACCATCCCACAGGAACAGCTTGCATTTCATGTGTCAGAAACTTGCCTTTGGAAGGCACATGGCTACAGCTCCATCTTGTGACTGAACTCGACTAGCTTGGGAAAAATGTGTAGTATCTCCCCAAACCTGATAGAGGACCTGGTTTATCTTCAAGGTCTTTCCTCCTGCAGGCACCCTGTCCTTGGTTTGCTGTCCGTGTCCACACTTTCCACCCCAAGATGCCCTTAACAACCACAACCCCTTTTTGGGCTTCCCCACATGGTACAGGCAGAACCACAGCTGTACAGCTAAAATAAAAACCCTGCTCATCCTTTCTGAAGGCAAGCTTTTCAAGAGACTGCTTTTAGAGCTGTGCTTGCAGAAACAAGAGGGAGAGGGGAGATTGCAGTTCCCAGGCTGGCAGAGCCCCAAGCACAGTGTGAGAAGCTGATGTGTCTCCATGCGTGGCGTGGAGAAGGGCCCCCTGCTCAAGTGCAGCTACACAGGCTGGACCAAGAGCAAAACCAGCCCCTGCCTGGTCTTGCTCTACCTGGATAGTTCTCCTGGGATTTGAACAAGCATCTTTCATCTTTCAGCCTCATGTCTTGCCCAGCCCTCAGAGTGTACCAGTGCCGCCACATTTGCATCCCTCACCAGAATTAAATCCCACAGTAGAAACGTGAGTTTCTAGGATTAAAATCCCCTACTAGCCAAGTGCTTTACATTTATCCTGCATGTGTGTATTAACCATTTAAATGCAAGCAATAGCTTTGGCGTTTCTGATAACATAAAAGCCATAAGAGAAGGCTGGGAGTCCGAGTACGCTGCCGGGACCAAGGGGCTTTTCGATGAGCTCTGGCAGTGTTTTGTCATCCACCATCCGTAGCACATGGCCATTCAGCTCAATAGACCTGGAGGGGAACAGAGAGACTGTTTGGGCAGCTGTGCTCTGTTTGCCATCGAGCACAAATAGCTCCGGACCTGAGTGCAAACATTAACTCAGCCCAAAGCCAAACTAAACTTCCCTAGAGAGAAGAGCATCTGCAACACTCCCTCTGCAAGGGGTCCTTTAGAGTGGTAGCACATGCACAATGAAAACTGCATGTTTCTTAGTCTTCCAGTGAGGTAAGAGCAAAGCAGGCTTTGAAAAGTACATACTTTAATTGCCTTTTCTCCTGTAATTATGAAGGTATCTTCTATGCCTGTGGAGAAGATCCTTCCTGTGCAGATGCATTAGCAATAACAAAAAAAGACAAAACAAAACAAAACACAAAACCAACCAAACAACCAAACAAAAACAAACAAACAAAAAAAATCCCCAACATACAAAGCCTGAAGATGTTGCTGTAAATCAGGAGCCAGCACTTGGGAAAGCAATATTCCTGTGCTTGTGCAAAAGAAAAAGGACTTTAGCAGCTGGTCCAGAGCCCTGAAGCCTGCTAGAAAAAAACTTCCCAATTAACATCAAGTAAGTGTCCTTGTACCTTAGCAAGCTTTCAGCAGCCTGAGTTTAGGAGACCTGATTAAACAGAAGTCAGATTTTACTGAAAAAAATCAGATGACTGAATAGTAACCTCTTCTTCCCCCTTGCAAATTGAACAAGGGGAGGTTTTAAAGACCATCTACCTCTACTCACAGTCCTTTCCACAGGGAACTGCACACTTACCTGGAAAGTATATTCTCTTTGCCATGAGGCAGTAAGAGGTACTGATCCACGTGCTTGCTGGATAGGTAATCCGGTAGCTGCAAATGCTGGGTAATGTTGTAGAGGTTTAGGACAAACAGCGTCACGTCCCCTTCTCTGTACTTTGGGCTGCAAGGCAAGAGAAATGATGGTGGGGATCAGGAGAGAAAGAGTTTTCACACAAATGATGTGCGACCTTGCACTGTCCCAAGTCACGTTTGTTGGCCTGGGGGTGGCCATGGGCTCAGTTTTTGGGGTATTTTGCCCTCTCTGGAGGCTTACTTGAGGGTGTTTGTGCAGTGGAGGTAGACACGGAGCTTCCTCTCACTGGCTCCTGCCAGGCTGACCTGCAGCACCTTGGTACCCACCAACTTCTTGTAGAGCAGTGAGAGCCAGTAGTCCTGGGAGGCACAAAAACACATGTAAGCCCTTGTGTACATGCCAGGTACTCCACGTGGTGCCTGACAGAACGTTCATTTTGCTCCAGTTTCAGGGGCGTTTCCCCCATAGCTTTTTGCTTTACCAAGATTTTCACCGTATCCGTTTAAATTCCCACAAGCAACACAACTAAAGAGGAAACCTGCCTCCAACCTGCAGAACAGCTGCCTCAGAGCAGGGTGATGCCCAGTGCAAACTCATTTTTTCCAGGTCTTTACAGGCTTTCAAAGAGCTCCCAGCAAATCTGTCTGTCTTTGAGGTTTTTCTAGAAGGAAAACTGTTGTGTTTCTCTCCTGACTCACCATGAGTCTGGGAAATTACTTTTCCTATCAGCCTTCACGTTCAGCCCCTTTCAAGGAGGTGCAGCCTTCTGACACTGGTTGTGCTTCTTCATTTCTGTGCTAACTACAACTGCTGGAACTGCTGGATTTCCCTGCCTCAGAGGGATGATCAGCTTGATTAGCATCTGCCTGTATCTACTGCCTGTAGGTGAGGAACAACGCACATAGTTTCAGTCCAAATTAAACCTATTTTAACTGAGGGAATAAAAAGCCCAAAGCAACAAGCCTGACAATGCAGCCTCTGGCATGAGGACCAGCTGAACAAGCAGGAGGGAAAATTCCCATATGCTGGGTTTTCTTTCAGGCCATCTGTAAAAATCACAATTTGGAAGCAGAAAAATGAGAGGAAAGCTAAAAAGAAAGATGCTACCCTCTCACCTGAAGCTAAGTGCTAGTAGTACAAAGAAACATGCTGTAGATGCAAGAACAATGTATAGTTCAAATAATGAAGTTTCATCACAACAGAATGTTATTTCCTAATGAATCAAACTATACTAAATGTATATTTCAATTTGATTGTCCTTCAGCCACTACCAAAGGCTGGGTATGCTCATGACCTACAAAATGCTTGCATCTTGACTTCGTGTTGTCCCGGTTTTCACCTGGGATTTAATTTATTTTAATACCTCGTATCACTTCTGTTTAAAAATTTCTCATCACTCAGCTGAGGAGTACTCTTAAAAAAAACAGTCCATCTAGAAAAGCCTTGAGAGCTCCAGAAGTATCTGCATACAAACCAGAGCATCATGTCGCACAGATCAGTCTCTGCTGTGCTGAAGAGTGGCTGCATCCCTGCAGTTGCAGTAAATATCTTGTATATACAATATATATATAATATGTTAACCCATAATGAAACCAGATAACTTTAGGTACAAGGACAGCTGCGACTATTCAACAAAAAAAGGTGTCGTTAAAATAGCTGACTTGTACCTCCCCAGCCAGAGTTGCCTGTGCAGAAGTACCTGCAGCATTCAGGTGGTGTTAGGGGGGTTCCTTACATACCGGCAAAGGCTCAAAGTTGGCATCCACCAGGTGGTAGGTCCCTGCACCGAAGAAAACCTGTCTCATCACCACATCAATCCCTTCCCTGGCTGAAAGCCCAAGTTTGTCCAACCACCTGCCAAAAAATGAGGCAAATACCGTGTAGCTTAAATTGCTGACCTCAGTTGTACTCTATTGCCCCTCTCCAACCAGCTTGGGAAGGAGAAAAGCAAAAATTACCATATGATGCTGATTTCCTTAAAATCACACAACTAATTTCAATTCAAATCTTGCATGATTACATTAAAAAATAATTCCAGACTGTCTCTGGAAGTCTGAGTTGGTGGGAAGAGTTGCTCCACTCCCTTGTTTGCAGGTAGTGAAAAACAGAAGTGGCAGTGGAAGCTCCTGAAGGGAGCCAGGGATCCTGAAGGAAGGCCAAGGGTCTGAAGACTGAGGGAAATCATCACACCAATGACAAGGTTGCTTGTTGTTAATGAGCTTTGACTTGGCGGCCTATCAGACCTTGATGAAAAGGTCATCACATTCCAATGCAATTTTATCTCCCTGAATGTGCAAACTGATTAAAGTGCTAATAAAAGCATGAATTCTTCAATTTCAACAAAATGCTACAGTTGGTGTCCTTGGAGAAAATTATTTAGATTGGTTTTTTCATGGTGGTCAAAGGATGGCATCAGAAAAGGACACCCGTGCCATGAATGACTTTCCTTCCTCACAAAAGGACAGAGTTGGCATTGCAGATTTGAGGGCAGAAATACAGCCTTCTTTGCTTCTCGTCCCCCGTTTCCTATGGGAATCTGCTGTTGCCTGGGCGTACAGTGAACCTCAGGCACAGCACAGAGGGAGTGGTGGGAGGGTTACAATCCTTAACCCACCATTGCTTGCACTCCCCAGGAAGCCTGAGGAAGCCACGTTCCTCCCATGGCACAGGTACACAGCCCCTTCTGCAGGTGAAATGTGTAATTCCCCCACGCCTGGGACATGGTACTCACATAAAGCCAGCAACATAAGTGTTGGACAGTCTGGGAGCTCCCCCTCCATAGGCAGAGCTTGTCTCTCCCAGCCAGACCTTCTTGTTGGGCACGGTCCCATCAACAATCTGGCCAGTTTAGCATTAGGGAAGAAGAGAAAGAGACAACAGTTAAGTTTTTGGGCTACTGAAATAATTGAAATTTTGTGCTTTAGCCAAAAGATTTGTACGATGTTTGCATTTAAGGGATATCACCAGATGAGATGGGATGTCACAGAAATTTTGATCAAAAGGACTAGAAAGAGATTTACATCCTACCCCCTCAAAAAAGCCATGTTTACCCATATGAAATAAGGCAAACATTGCTAAAATCCAGGTCCTGTAAATCTTCTTGTGCTGAGTAGTGCTGTATTCTAAGTTATAATGTTCTCAGGATCAAAAAATAAAAAAAAAAAAAAAATGGGGTGGGGTGGTGGGGTGAAATGACCATAAATTACATCCCTGAGTAACAACTACTTCAATAAATGGGAATGTTGTTGGTGTGTGATGTTTTCAATGTCAGCAGCACCCAAGCTTTGAGGACCCCTGTTCATTGCTAGTAAGGAATTGTGCTTTATTCTGGAATGTTTGCTGACCCCTGGAAAGCTGAACATGGGAATGATTGAACAGGAAAAGGCACCTCCAGGACTTCGTGTATGGCTGTGGCAAAGGTATCCAGCACTTCAGGGCTCAAGAAATCCCTCCTTGTTGCACTTCGTCCATTCACATAGTAACTGAAAAGGGGGAAAAAAACATAGCCAAAATTAAGGAAAAATACCACAAGTGGCACAGAATACCACCAAAAGTATTCAGCTGCTTGATACATTTATCCACAGCACTATTTTTTTGTCCAGGTCTTTTTCTTCTTTTGTTTTCCAAATGTGTAGGTATTTCATTTGTATTTAGGGGACTGTTGGATATAATTACCTCGATGGAGGCAGGATATCACAGAAACCTCCAACAGCAGAAGTAGTAGGTTTGTTTGCATCTACTCATTTAGAATTAGGAAAACATCACTGGGTAAGAACCAGCTTTTGCAAATCTTCTCTTGCTAAGGACTCCAACGTTCCTATGTGATTGCTTGCATTACTGTATCAAGTTATACATTACAAATACCAGATCCCAGCTTCTGTCCCTCTGTTGGATTATTTTGGTCATTTGGAGGGGAACAGGATGTAGCCATCCTTATGAGATGAAGGTTGGCCTCCACCAGGAGCAGTAGAACTTTTAAGTCTGTTTTTCCCAACTAAAGAATTGGGATCCTTGTGGTTTTTACATTTCATTGTGCTGTCACTCAGTCCTACCAGAAGTAGCTGAAGTCTTCTAGCCACAAGAGGAAGCTAAAACCTGATAATCCTAAATTAGTAGAGAAAATAACACATGTCCACTTAAAGCAAAGGCAGCCACAGGGCAAGAACAGCCCAGGGAGGGGAGAGGGCAAGGTTCATGCTTTCTAGCAGCTCAGAATGCATAGACAAGTCATATATATATATACATATGTATATAATAGAAGTATATGCATCTTTTCCCCCTCTCACCTGATTGTTGCATGTCACTGTGCTGCATTTCACTCTGGAAAAAAACCTGCCTTCACACGGAAATGACTTTCAGACATAAGGGGTTCATGGCAGGTGCCCCAGGGCCAACTTGCCACCGGAGCCCTTTGAACCTGCATAGGTAAGCCAGGCACAAGAGCGAAGGGCTGGGACTGTGCCTGTGCTGCTTGCGCTGCGGGTGGGATCTGAGGGCCAGTTACCCACACAGAGCCCAGACTCGCCTGGAGAGCAAACCTAAGGGAACAGGAGAAGCTGCTATCCTTTCCCCATGAGTAGGGGTCAGCCAGACCTGCAGGGCTTTTCATTTATATTAGAGATAACTAGAGAGAAAAAGGCAGCAAATAACACATCAGCTCACGAGGTTTCTGTTGCATTTTCTAGAAGGAATTGGATGCATTTGTCAACAGCATCATCAGTGACTCCCTGAATTTGCTTTCAGCAAGCAAAGCTTTCACTCAAGCAGGTTTAGCCTTTCTAAAGCCAAGAAGAGCATCAATGTCAGGGGTACTGACTCTATTTCAAAATCCAGACACCCATGGGTTGTTTAAAACTTTGCATTAAAAACCTTTTGCTTTCACAGTGGTTCAGCAGAGTCATCTCTGCCGAGTAAGCCTGAGCTATTTTATTCTCCTTTTATACGACACTCTCTTCTTCCCATGGGAAAGTGCATTTTATTTGCAGGGGGTGGCAGCTTGGAACTTTGAAACAACCAGGACTGCAGCTCAGATCTGACTAGCTTTTGGTACGTGTTGTAATGCATGTGCAAAAAGGCTCAACTGCTGCAGAAACTCTCCTTATGCCAGAGAGAGCCACGACTGATGTAACCCCTCACACTCCTGTGAGAAAAAAAGCTGCTATGTCATCTTTTTTCCCCACTTCCCACTTCTGTTCTTCTCCATGCACATATTTAGCAAGCAAAAGGACTGCCTTGCACACATTGCATTCCCTGCAGCTGTGCCTGTGTTACAACCCACCACCACTGCTTTGGGGTCTCTGCTAGAAAGTAGCCTCTTTGGAGGCTTTCTGCGCTTCTCTAACACGCTCCCTCAATTCATCTCTTATTCTGAACAGAGAAGTTTGTGGAGAGGCCCCTGAGGAACTGCTGAAAAGGGTATTTCACCCCTCTCCTTCCCCCTGACATGTTCAAATTGACATTTTGTAAAGAAAACAGGCAATAATCAGAGTGACAATGGCATCCAAGTGGTACTTACTGGTGCCACGTGACAGAGTCGATCACCTTCCCTCCCGATTTCAGGAAGCTGCAACCAGAGGGAATGTGGTGAAGAGCAGGGGGTTAGGAGGTACTGGTGATGGGTCTTGGCCCTCCCACAAGCGAGCCACCATGCATAGCCCTCCCCTCTGCCCCCGGCTGCCATCAGTGATGGTGAATGCTTTGGGACCACAGACTTTGGGCAGCCTGGTTGCCTCAGCAGGTCGCTGGGAGGATGAATTAATGTTTAGCACACAGGTGTTTCTGGGGCAAAAAGCCCTTGTTAGCACAGCAATAGAGCCAGCACTCAGTGGAAAAGCATGCAGAACACTGACATGCTGCCAGCAGCTGAGTTTCAACTGGCTGAATATGTAAGCTTTCAGCTCATGCATGCAGGTAAGGCTTTAGTTGTCCTCAGTCAAGGGAAAAAAATCCATGTTTATAATTTAAGGAAAAATGCAATAAAACTGTTCTCAAATAGGCCACGTGTGTCCATTTGTACATCCGTACTATTGATTTGGAACAGAAAACCCTTAAAACCCTGCCCTGGTGCGTCCTCATGCCCCCCTGCATCTGGATGCAGACAAAGTACCACTCTCTGCACCTGCCCCACCCTGGAGGGTGCTGCTTGTGCCCCACAGCCCTACCTTCTCAGCAGTCTCTGTGTGTGCTTCCGGGGCTGCCCCACATCAGGACCGTAGAGCTTTGCGTGCTGGTAGAGGGTGTAGTTATTCAGAAGCTGGCGTAAGTGAATAAAATCTTGCCCCAGCTGGTAGCCGTCGATGTGGATGCCAGATTTCTTCCTGAAGCTGTTGGGCTCTGGCAAAGACACGTGCACATCAACACCCCGCTCTAGTTCTGGGACACAAAATAGGGCAGCTTGTTCCACGTGGGGAACACCAGTCCCCTAAGGCTTCACCTGATCTGGCAGGGTATGAGTGAGATATTTGGAGGTAGTAAGCACGAGATCAAAAGCCTGGGGGAACGCAGCGTGCTGCTCTCCAGCACTCCATCCCAGCCAGTCTCCTTAGGTGACATGCTGCACCCTGAGGGATCTAAAAGCCTTGGTAGGAGCAGCAAAATCACCTCAATTTTCTCATTCATTGTATCTTCTCATGAAATCCCTCCTTGCAAATTAAGACCTTAACATTTCTTAATAAAACATCACTTTGCCTTTATGTGCCATCATCCCAAACATCCAAAACTGGGGTACCAGCCCGTACCCTGTAGTGGTACTTTCCCAGGTGACGGCTGGCCTGGCCAACAAGCAGGCTTTGCACTTACCATTCCCGAGTTCCCAGGAGATGTTGTAGCTCTGTGAGGCACAGTAGTCCAGCAGCGCCTGGGCGTTCGAGCTGTCCCACTGCAAACCACCTTTCCGCAGCAAGGCATTGAGTCCAAAGATCAGGTGAAACCCTGAGCAGTTTGCAAAGCTGTAGAGAATATCCAGGGTATTTTCTGCACAGAGGAGAAAGGGAGGATGCTTATCTCAAGGTTACACTGTGCTAATTGAGCTCCAGCCAAGCAACAATTGTGCTGCCCATGTTTATTTAGTCTGATGCTGCAGATGTGCAAACAGTAGAAAAAGAGTTCTTTGAATATTTTGCTAAGGGGGTGAAATGTTTATTTTTCAGTGGTTTCAGCTCCTAGCAGCCTACAAGCCTTTTACTGTGGGGCAGAGATTTACACCTCCTTGTTTATAAATCCTACAGAGAAATCCATCACAGTCTTACTTGTAATGGTGGTGTTTTTGTGCTTTTTCCGGTTCTGCTCAGCAAGAATCAGCTTCTCCTGGCTGGGCCACTGGACCAGCAGCAACTTCTCAACAGCAGAGAACACAGGAGTCGAGCCACAAGCCTCTGTAGGGTAGAAGGTTGATAAGAATTAACTCCTAACTCCTCACTTGCACAGCTAGAGTCCGACACGTGAAGGGCTGCATCCCTCAGGAGGAAGGACAGTTCCTTGGTGCCAGGCTGGGAGCTGGTCATGCACTTCTGTGAAACGCACCACTGCTTTCATAGCAATAACCACATAGGAAAAGAGGGCTGGCTTAATGCATAAATAGATACTACATAAAAAAATGCATATTTTTCAGTTTGAGGTGAATGGAGATAGTGGGGTGAGGGAAGACTGAACTGTGCTTTTTTAAGCTGGTATTGTGTCAATCAGCCCCCAGTAAACTGTTTTATTTGGAGCACCATCCAGAAACCCTCGTTACGGTGACCTGACAAAGCTTGGGTTGCCATGCCCAAGGAGCAGATAAGATGTCCTGGCATGCAGTGGTGTGGCAGGGATTATAGCCCACCTTGCTGGGGGCACAAACAGGGCAATGCTTCCTGCACTGCCCGTCCTGTGCAGGGGAAAGCGCTGAATCCCCTTCATGGCTCCGGCAGCAAGGCTGGCAGGAGTCACGAGACACTTGTTTTTCAAAGCTCATGCTTTTTCTTGGCACGCAAACCAGGAACAAGCCACAACCTGGAGTGGTTCCTCTTCCTAAAGAGAGGAAGGCACGAGCCAGGGTCACAGGAGGCAGCTACTTAGTGAAGTGATATGAGGGGAAAAGTACCACTCGACCTCAAAACCGAGCATCCCTGGTTGCACAATAAGGTATGATTGCACCGTTGAGCTACGTACCACAGGAACAGATGGGAAATTTTTCATTGGAAACAACTCTAGAAGGATTTATGTGCTTTTGCTAAGTTTAAAGAGAAAATACCAAGCTCAAGAAGTTGGCAGTGGTCCAGCGGGTCCATGCTTGCCCTGTCAAAGAGACAGGAGAGCAAGGCTGCACCCCCAACCTAGCTCTCTGGCTTTGGCCAGCACAGAAAAATCACACACTCTGTTCTCCTCAGGTTATTTCTTCCATCTGTTACTTAATTTTCATAATGAAGCCACAGCTTTTGAGTTGACCTTGAACACCGCCCAGGCAGTGGCAGAGGTCCCAAGACTGCTGCAAGAAGCACAGGGCAGCAGAGTCCCAGCAGAGATGCCAGCACAGATATGAGTCCCCTGCATTCTTTCTCCCTTTCCAATGGCTGGCACAGCTCTTCCCACAAACTGTGTTGAAGGTTCACAGATCTCATCTCCATGGCAGAGAGGAATGATGACCCTGTGGAGGACACCCAGCACTGCTGCCGTACCCTTGTAGCATCCCCATCCTGCATCAAAGTCCTCTCCTAAACCCAGAACGGTTTCGAGTCTAACATGTTGATGCCTATTTTACCTTGCTGTGCCTGAAGTTCCCAGAGGATTTTTTCTTCTGAAGTTGAATCTTTGTTGGGATCAAAGATAAGAAAATCTGTCTCAGTGCCACCGAACCTCAGGAAGCCTGGGGACAGGGCTGTCGCCAGTGCACGCAGTTTGGGATTGCTGAGGAAGGAACATTGAGAAACAGAAAATCACTGTAGCTTTGGTGTAGAGGCTAAACATGGGAAGTACTTGGAGGAATATGCTGCAGTGACTTAGGGCTATCCAGTTCCCTCATGGCACTCCTGACGCCTCCTTGGATCTGTGTCCCAGCTCTCTGCACTGTACAACAGGGAAACTGCTGGCCAGGTGAGCCAGGAGAGCACTGATAAGGAAACAAGGTGAAGACATGCCTGTGGGAACATGGGCACAGGCAGGGAGCCAAATCCTTGGGGAAAAATAAGGCAATATTTCAAAACAGGTATTTTTTTTCCTAAACATCCCGCTCCCCTAGACCTTTTGGTTTTGTTTATGTAACACTAACATAACAGTCCTGTGAGAAGGTGGGCATAAAACTGACTTTACATCATCAGTCCCGATTTCAATCAACAACAGCCAAAGCAATCTTTTTTGTACCCAAGAGAAATTAGGAGTCCATGCTGGGGCAGGTGTTAGCTTTAGCAAAGGAGGTGCATAAAAGATCAAACAACTCTGCCTTTGTGACTTGCACACACCCCATGCAGGATGCGCAGCACTGGGGGACGGAGGACACCAGGCACATCAGCCCTATCTGCCCGGTGGTGACAAACAGCAGATTAGAGGCCACTGAGTACTTCCCACTCCTCTTAGTGGCAGGGCTGGCCCCAGAATGAACCCCAAGGCAGTTGGGGCTGGAGGTTGGGGACCTGAGCATTTTCCAGTAAAGCTGGTGACAATTTTCTCCCCAGCTTGATGAGGAGGAAAAGATGAAAGTGGTGGGAGGAGGGAAATCAGGACTGGAGAAATACTGTGGGGATAAAAAATGGGATCAGAGAGATGAAAAGGGAAGAATTAAGATAGCTTCCAAAAAAAAAAAAAAATTAGAGCAAAAGCAAAGAAGAAAAGGCAGAAGTGGTCAGAAGCAAAAGAACGGACAGGAAACACCATCACTCAGCAGCCTAGAGTTGTTTAGGACAAAAAAGACTTTGTGTGTTGGATCTCTCGGTTCAGCTTTGATGGTGACACACCCTCCTCAGCGTTTATTTGACTTTATGTTGATTAAGTCTTCCAAACCACCTGAGGGCTCAGATGATTTTTCTCTTTCGGAACAGCAGGGATAGCAGCCCCCAGCCCCTCCTTACATTACGCCTCTGCTCTGTAGAATCACAGAATTGTTAAGCTTGAAGAAGACCTCTAAGATCATAAAATCCAAACATCAACCCAGCACTGCCATGTTCACCACTAAACCACGTAAACTATGCCCCAATGTACCACATCCATAGTTTTTTTGAACACTTTCACGAATGGTGATCCCACCACTTCCCTGTTCCAATGCCTACTTTTCTTAATATCCAATCTAAACCTGCGCTGATGCAACCTGATGCCGTTTCCTCTCGACCAGTCACTTGTTACCTGGGTCAAGAGACCGACATACATCTCGTTACAACCTCCTTTCCGGTAGTTGTAAAAGAGCTCGCCTGAGCCTCCGTTTGCCAAACAACCCCAGTTCCCTCAGTTTCCTGCTCCCTTTTTTTTTTTGCTCGCAAAGCAGCTCCTCTCCCATGTTTATCCCCGAACTGCCCCTTCCCTGCAACCACCCACGGAAGGTACAGCCTTGATGCCGCGGGAGGATGAAATTGGTGAATTCCGAAGCAGAGGGGATCCAGCAGCCTCTCCTGACCCTGGTTCCAGGGATGGGGGGTTCCCCGTTCCCCCCAGCTCGCTCCGCAGTCCATTTGTCGGTTCCCAGCCGGGATGACTGGGTTCCCCCCGCACCCCCGTGGCTGGGGACCTCTCTGCCTGCCGGGGACCTCTCCCTTGCCCCAGGGAACCCCTCTGCCGTGCCCCCTCCTCTCCCCAGCACCCTTTTCCCTTCTCCCAAAGAGGCGAGAGGTGGCTCACCTGAGCAAGGCGACAAAGCGCGGATCTCGGGCCAGGCTGGCATCCAGAGTAAGGGAGAGGAAATCCGGGCTCACCTCGCCGCGGGGGCTGCCCTGGAGCCCCAGCCGAAGCACCGCCGCCCGCTGCCCCCCCGCCAGCGCCGGCAGCAGCAGCGGCAGCAGCAGCAGCATCCTTCGCTCCTGGCCCGCCGCCGCCGCCGGCACCACCCCCGCGGAGGGCGGGACAAGGGGTTCAGCCCTGCGCTCCCCGCCGGGAAGGATGGGGCCGGCGTGAGCAGGACCCTCCTCTCCCTCTGGAAGCGGTTTAGGGCTTCAGTCGCATCTTTGGAACGCAGCCCTGCTCTTCGAGCCTCAAATCAGCGGCAAGACACCTGAAGCTGCCTCAGCCCTTGCACCTTCAACTCTCCTAGCTGCCTCAACAATTGCAAAATGAACCTGTGTTTCAAGCTGCTGCTTTGCCTGCTCACGCCTTGCAGCCGATCGGCCGCTTCTTACAGCATCGCGCCCTGCCCGAGCGGCCCTGGGCAACTGCCTGCACAAACAGCGGGCTGGAAAATCGCTGCAGGCGATGCTCGAGGGCTGAAATGTCGGGCTGACAGCCCAGCCACGGGCCTCCACTGTGGGAAACCGAGTTACAACCAGGTCAGAATGAAAACCACCTCCCCCTGCTACAAACACCGTTGGAACAGGGCTATTTCTTAATTACAGAAACATGAAACTTGGAATTACTCTTACAATAAAGATTCAAGCGTGCTCTGGGTCTGCCACCAAGGTGTTCCCTACAAAACTTCTTCAGCAACACCTGGCCTTGCAGGGACTCATGTTGGGAAACAGCCAGGTGCAGCCTTGGAGCAGGTATTGCTTAGTATCATGGAATGATTTGGGTTGGAAGGGACCTTAAGGATCATATAGTTCCAACCCCCCTGCCATGGGCAGGAACACCTCCCACTAGGCCAGGTTGCTCAAAGCCCCATCCAACCTGTCCTTGAAGACTTCCAGGGATGGGGCATGCACAACTTCTCTGGGCAACCTGTTCCAGTGTGTCATCACCCTCACAGTAAAGAATTTCTTCCTAACATCTGATCTAAACCTACTCTTCTTCAGCTTAAGGCTATTCTGCTCTTGTCCTATCACATCATGTCCTTGTAAAAAGTCCCCCTCCAGCTCTCTTGTAGATCCCCTTTTAGATACTGGAAAGTGCTGTAAGGTCTCTCTGGAGCCTTCTCTTCTCCTGACTGAACCCCAGCTCTCTCATCCTGTCTTCATAGGAAAGGTGCTCCAGCCCTCTGATCATCTTCATGGCCTCCACTGGACTTATTCCAAGAGGTGTGCAACCTTCTTATTTTGGTGGCCCCAGAGCTGGATGCAGTACCACAGATGGAATCTGAGGTAGAGGGAGACAATCAGTTCTCTGGACCTGCAGGTCTTGCTTCCTTTGAAGCAGCCCAGAATACAGTTGGCTTTCTGGACTGCAGGAATGTTTCCAACTTTCTATGCAGGCTACTGAAACATTTGCGGTTTTTAAAAAAATTACGTTTTCCATCTCCATTACATTTCACACCTGCGTCAGTTCATCCTGAAGCATCCATGTTTCTTGCTGAGTTTGTTTTCAAGGAGTTTTCTGCTGGAACAGGCTGCAAATCTGTTACTTTATTTGGGTGCAGCACTTCCCACGCATGTCGGAGCCGGATCATTAATCAGTGTGGCTCAAGTGCTCGCCTGCCAGGCCCTTCCTGTTCCTGCTTGCTCTACATTTTTGTACTATTAAGTAACTCTCCACCGGAACTAGAAGAACTGGACCAAATTAACTCAGTTTTTGATAAACACATCCATGACTCTGCCAAAAAGGAAACATCAGTGACACTCCTGACTGTCTCAATATCTTAGCCAGGGTAATGCTTCCCATTTTGGGGGTGCAGCACCAATTATATGCCTACGCCCCAGGAAGGGCTGGGGTGACTGTCTGCCAGAGGAATAATTCATCTATCAGCAGGTGACTGGAGCACCACACAAACTATCCAGCCCCATGAGTAAACCAAGGATATAAGAATGTAGCTCAAGTGTGTGATAAGTCATTGCTGCAAACCTAGTTAAGGTTGCTACTACAGGTACAGAAAAGGTCAACAGGTGTCAGGAGAGATGCAGCCTGTGCACAGTTTTTTCCTGTTGGAATTCACTACTTCTGCCTTCATTTCCTCAATGTACTTCTTTGAGGAGAGGAGGTTTAAATCACTTGCCACTGTGCTCTGTTTCTAAACAGCAGAGGCACAAGGTGTGTATTTCAAATGGTCAAGCCTATGTTTTGGTTTCAATCGCTGTGAATAGGTGTGTGTACATAAGGTTTAGCACGTTACATTTTCAGCAGCCTGCAAACACTCGTAGCTGGAAAATAATGCCTTCCAGCATTTGCATAAGAACTAGAGGTACTATTGCAGCTTTTACCTGGGCATTTTTCACATTGTTCTATACCCATTTTTAAATATTGCGAAGTAGGCGAGATCAGTACAGAGGTATTTGGACTCCCATGGAAAATTTGGGCAGATTTTGAGTGATGCCCTGTGAACTAGAAGGGGAGCACTTATGAACCAGGACTAGGCTTAAGCCCGCTTAAGTGTTATTTGAAGCCAGCTCTGAAGGAGCACCCCATCCCACTTCCTCACTCCACAGAAAGCCTAGTCCCTGCCTTGTGACATTCAAATGCTTTGGTTATGCAGCTCCTATCAGGCAGTTCTGCTTCTCCCATGCCAGTGATGCCATTAGGCACACTGTGCTGACTAGGTTTTCATAACTAGAGAGAACTAAAAATAAAGCTTTCCAGGAATTTCAACTGTCTAAGAGCAGTGGCACCATGCTATTGCTAAGAGGGACCCCACTGCTCTTCCTGGGCAAGCACCAAGAACTGACATATTTTCATATATATCACTTATATATATACCTCAGTTTTCTACCTTCTGCATATTGAGGGCATTCTGAAGGGAAGAGTTATACAAAAAGTCACAATTCTTGTGACATAGCAGTGTTTGGGCAGATGAACAGAGCAGACCTGTGTCAGAGTAGGACTCTGTTTCTGTATAAGAAGCATCAGGAAGATGAAACTAAACTGATGCCAAGAAAGCATGGAAACTGTAAAAAACAGAGATGCCTATCGAAGTGGTTTTGTAAGCTATCCTTACTCCCTGCCCCCAAACCCCCAGCCAGACCTCGCCCTGACAGAGCACACAGCCCTCAGCACTCCCAGCTGGTTTTATTTCTGAACTCAGCTGGTTATGGGAGGCTGAAAAGGCACCGTTTTATGATAAATTTTATAAACTGTGCTCTGTTTATTCAGAGCTGGAAATAACACCATGGGTCTAGCTTTTAGCAGTTCTCTTTGAAGTGCACACAGCTTTTTAGGTAGTTCTAAAAGATTGTTTCTACTGAGTCTGCAGCTGACAGATTCAGGTACGGTGGGAGTTGTGGAGCACACCAAAATCACTCAGCCTCCCACTAACCAGAACGAAGCTTTTATGTGAGAATATTTGCCTCTCATTACAGCTGATGTGCAGAGCTGGACTGCCGTGCTGAAAGAGATGAAATGAAGCTTTTGAAGGATGGACAAAGTGAGAGCTGCCTAGGCAGGACTAGCTCACGTGGGAATGGCTTTCTAGAACAGAGGAACACAATAGGTCTTGTTCACACAATGCAAATTAACAGCTAAACGTTAACCTGAGGCTGACCCTCTTACCAGTCCTTGCAGAGAGACGTTTTAAGTAGGTTACATACAGGGATTCCTAAAAGCACAGAATTATGATTTGAGGAAGAACGGGAATCACACATTCACAAAAAATTGGTCTCTGCGGGTAAGCTGGAAAGTGGAGTGAATAGGGACAAAGACTAAGAAATATGCTCTGAGGTTTTAGGTCAGAACATTTATTCTGCACCTGAAGAGACTTGCACACACCATAGATCTGATTGAATTTACTGTAGGTTATGAAGGCTTTGGCTGGAATATCCTACAGGACGTACATTAGCTTTGAAGCACCTACTCTTATTTCACATGGAAGTAAGATAAATTCATCAGCGTTGCTTCTTTCCCTTTAACACAGGCTTTAGGATACAAATATCCCATTGAAGCAAGTGAGAAATCTTTGCTTTCCAAAACATCCTGACCCCATCCTTGCTTAGCACAAGCTTTCCCATAGCATATCCACTAAACCAAATCGTAACCATTCCAGCATCTGCATGTTACATATATATATATATATATATATATAATGAGCCCAGTACTGTAGCTGACATTGAACCACTTCAGCATCATCCAGCAGGACAAAAATATCATGACCAGCATCTGCTGTATACCTTTTTTCCCCTCTCCTGTCTTCACCCAGCAGAAAAGCCCAGGTAAGAAAGCTTTATATGAAAAGCATTTGATCATACATTAATAGATACTGTAGAAAGAATAAGCGGTATGAAGTGCATGTACTGCCTTGCTTGACAAGCTTGATTTTAGAAAAAATAAGACAAGCTACATATATCAGAGCTTCAGAGCAAATTAGAGCAGCTTCATTCATTCCACTTCTGATGTTCTCAAAGGTCACAGAGAAAGCCTTGAGGGAGTTGCACTCATCCATTTGGCAGAGCACAGCCTGTGTAAACAGAACAGCAGAGACAACAAACGTCAACCTCTTTTTCTTTCCAGACCAGCTTCATGCAGATCTGAAACCACTCGCTTATTTCAAGCCAGCTTTTCCTACCATTTTCAAAGGAGATCTGGCATTTGTAGGGAATACTTGACTTCCTTTCTAAACATCCAGCAGGTCAAAATCTGAACTCACAATAGTGCTGGTTGTTAGTGATGTACAGTGTGAGGTTACAGTTAGTAACTGGCAGGAAGAATTTTTTTCCTGCTGTTCCCCTCCGCTGTATAAAAATAAAAATGTACACTCTGATAAGCATGCAAGTACAAATATCATTGTGACAGAGGTTACTGCCTCGTTAACTACTCTGTAGTTAATGCAGCAATTAATGGATTATATCCACAACACCAGTTATTGCAATAAATCAGTACTCAGAGTGAATAATTTTACATTACCTTGCTCTTTGTTTTGGTTTCCCCCCCCCCCCNACCAATAAAACTTTAGAGCAACTGGTTAGGCCTGAAGAGCATCACTAAAATTTTCTTATATGTGTACTACATCAACTACTTAGGTACATACAGTTATGCTGTCATGAACATCATCTGCCTTTTGAATGTAACACAAATAAACCAATAGAGAATGAAATATTATCTATCATTTGGTCAAAAATATATCTCAGAAGGGCAAGGCATTAAGAGACAGACTTACACAGACTCAAGTCATGGCAAATACTGCTTCTGCCCTAGAGGGCCAATTACTGTTAGAGCCAACCTAACATTTTCTGTTTCCAAAGCCATTTGTGCCTTAGCCCTTCAGGATCAGCAATAGGATTCCTCTGCAGGCACTCAATCAACTAGTGGAAATGAATCATGCTACCACTAAAAAGTGCTGGGTTTAAATTCTTGACCTGGATTAATACTGAATGCACTCAAATATTGCACTTATATAAACTTCATATGCCGCTATGAATTATCGTAACTAGAGGTATGTTTCTGCTAAATAAGGAATTTATTCAATTGCTACCTATGATGCAACACCAAAATGAGCAGTACAATACTAGCACTGTCATCAGTTTTTCACCGTTACTTCTTTCAGTCAAGCATTCAACATCCAATGGCCCCACTGAATTTAAAAACATTCTTGGTAATTTCTAGATTGCCAACATAATTAACTGAATTGAGTAACAAACACACAGTTTAACTAAGGTTTATCTTTATTTTGCTGTATTGAGAAGGGACACCTGATTTTGCAGAGAAATGCCATGTTCAGGTGTGCTACTATAGTGGCTACCATAACTCAAAACTACTTTCATGCCCTTGTGAGACCCTACCTGGAATGCTGCATCCAGGTCTGGGGGTCCTCAGCACAAGAAAGACATGGACCTGTTGGAGCAGGTTCAGAGGAGGTCACGAAGATGATCAGAAGGCTGGAGGCCCTCTCCTATGAAAACAGGCTGAGGGAATTGGGGTTGTTCAGCCTGGAGAATGCTCCAGGACTTACAAAAAAAAAAGAGGAAGAGAGACTTTTTGTACACAGGCAGATAGTGACAGGACAAGACGGAATGGCTTTAAACTAAAAAAGGAGATACTTAGATTAGATGTTAGGAAGAAATTTTTCCCTATGAGGATGGTGAGGCACTAGGGCACGTTTCCCAGAGAAGTTGAGGATGCCCCGTCTCTGGAAGTGTTCAAGGCCAGGTTGGATGGGGCTCTGAACAACCTGGTCTAGTGAAAAGTGTCCCTGACTACAGCAGAGGAGATGGAACTAGATGATCTTTAAGAGCCCTTCCAACCCAAACTATTCTACGATTCTATGATTTAACCCACCAGTCTGTCCCAGCTTTCAAGTTTGTCTTAATGGGCAGTGCTCTACCATTGTCCAGTAGCAGACACCAGCTTTGCAAAGTTTACTTTGTCACAACTGAGGAAGTTTCAGGCGGCCTCAAATCTGCTTCCATGAAGCCTAATTTTTTGCTGGAACAAATCTGGCTCAGATATCTTTAGAAATTTTAACTGTGAGTGACACCTGCTCATGGAGTCTCTGAACTTGATATGGCTTCTCAAAAGTCAGTTCTTCAAGACTTCATTGTTACTAGTCTTTACATTTAAGTAAGTAATTAAAAAAAAAAAACATTAAAAAAAGGTAAACTTTTAGTTTGGAAGACAGCTACAGAAGCATCCTGAAAAAAACATTTCAGGGAACGGCCAAAGGCTGAATATGAATTTTGAACATGAATTTCAAAAACATTGAAAATTTGAATATGAACAAATATGAAAATATCTGCATCTTTTAAGGAGGCTTAAACTAGGCATCATTTACAATTTGTTGCAAAACTCTGGGACATCTCCTTTGTTAAGAATTGCAGCTCTATTTCTCTCCTTCTGTTAGCTATATCTAGAGAACAGAGAATCCTGCCAGCAGGAATTTTGGAGTAGTTCGCTCAAACTCATGTGTCGTAAATGGAATATCCAAAATAAATATATTATTTAAGTCAACTATGAACCTAAGCTCCTGGCAGAAGTACATACCAGGCAGTTAGTCCAATCCCCAAAGCGCTCCTAGGGCTATGTCTGAAACCAGGAATGAATGAAGACCCCATCTTCTGACTCTACCCTACTGCTCAAGAGGTTCATAATCCAACCATTCAAATTAAGTCAACTTTCCAAGAAACATTCTGAACTCAGAACTCACACAGAATTGCGGTATACAAAAGATATTAAATATTTATTACATTGCAGCAGCTTTACACAGAAAAGTTAAAAATTTTAAAATATCCAAATTTTGGACATGATTTTTCTTCATGACAGTTGGTCAGTGGGTCCCTGGGATATCTGTAGGCACCTTTAAGAGTTCTTCAACTTCTTCTTGCAAAGCCTCAGCTTTTTCACTCAGCAGCATCTACAGCGACAAAAACAAACAAACAAAAAATTAGAAAACAAATACAAGCATGAGCTGTAATTGTTAGGTTAAAACACCAGTGTTTCTTTCAAAAATTGCACCTGGTCTGTGAAAGACCGCTGCTGCTGCTCACAGGCCCATCGTGATCACAGGAACCTTTGCCTCAAAGGACCAACTTGTGCACAAGTGCTACTACCAACATGTCTTACTGATCAGTGTACACCCATATAAAAAGCACTCACACAAAAATTCATACAGTACACATCTGGTTTTCTCAATTCTGCCACAGTACATCAAATTAACAGAACATAAACAAAACATAAAAAGTTTTGTTTGTAACTATTAAGGAACATTTTTAACCTTAAACTTTTATTCTCCATGTTGGAATGCACATTTTTAAGTTGTGCCTGACAAGTTGCCAATCTCTTGCTTTATACGGAATTTCTTACTACAGCATTTTACACCAGACACAGAGGACTCCCAGTATCAGCAACTGGTTTATTTTCTGTCCTGAGCTGTTTGTTGCTGGCAGTTAGGGAAGAACAGGCCTCCATGCTAGCACTCTTCTAACTTCCCAGTTAGAGAAAGCTCCATAAATTCAATATCTGAGCATGAGAGTAAGCTAGATTGTTGGATTTGGCACTGATGTAGATGAGGAATCTGCATATATCCCTCTCTTCTGGCTCACAAAGCATCATAAGAAAAAAAAAAAAGCAGCAAGAAGCCTACAACATCATTAAACAAATGTGACCTTTTAAGTGCATAAACCTCAAAGTCAGTATGTTTACTCCATGACAATATACAAACCAAGGCTTCGTAATTGACCGTCTCAATTTTACACCAAACCCCCATCCATTCATTCTAGACATTCCCTTACTTCACCAAAAGCCTGTCCTTTTAGCAGAATCCAACATGAAGCCAATACCATTGTAACTAGCAGATGATTAATGGAGATAGAGGAGAGAAAATGCTACCATCGATAAATGAAATACTTCCTGCATTTTTTGTTTAGACAACACGCAATGTTTGTTACAGAATTTTTCCCCTTGTTTATTTATGTGTGCCAAAGGCACTAAGTATGCCTTAGAGGCAGATATTAACTGAAGGCCCTTCTCGTGATGCATATTCAAAATGGAAAAGGAAGGAAAGAATAACAGGGCATGACAAAAGTGACTACAAAGGTGACATTAACCCTGTGCCTTGTTGGCTTACATTTCTACAATCCTGAAAATACCATTCTGTTGCCACAAGTACCACTAGAATTGTAAGGTAAGTCCTGAGATATTGGCAAAATCAAGCATTATCCACTTACAACGACTCAGCAGCGACCAATGTAGTCATTTAGTTCCCATATTTCATCAGACAAGCGTCAAACATTTTTGCCCTTTGCTTCCCCTCTGAAAAGGAGCAAAACTTGGCACTATCCTGTATGTAACAGGTTGTTCTTATTACAGATCAGTATCTGGATCACAAATATCTACTAACAAGTAAACTGAATCCTTCACTTTTCATGTCATTCAAACATCCACTTTTGACATAACGGAGTTCTGAAGGAGGTTTTTTTATTGCTTTGTTTCTAACTTACCTTTGCAGATGAAACAATTTGTTTGGCTTGACGTCGTGACAAGTGCTCAATCATCTTAATCAGAGTTTCTGGATTTGCATTAGCCAAGTGTGCTAAAGTTTTGTACCCTGCATTATAAAGCTGTTTTGCTCTTGCCTGAAAGGACAGAATTGCGTTAGATTATTAGAACAGGCAATAAGAATTACTGTTAAGTGCCAACCTCTGCATCAACCTCCAATATTTAATTCTGTGAATCAGTCCAATTCTCTGTTCTCTTTTTAACAGAAATAGTCATTGCGAATCTTTACTCCTCAAAAGCACAGCTTCTTACCACTAAGATTTATGTCCCCCAACAATTTCACCCAGCTCTTAGGAACCCTGTATTTTCTGAGCCTAGATGATACCGACTCTGCCACCTTCTCATTTTATCAGGTTTTCTGCATTCACTGTCACTGGCAGCAACAACTGTCTCACATTCTTTGGTGTCTAAGTGAAAGGAGGGCTGATTTTAACAGAAATTTTTTCACTGAATTTTTACAGAACAGTTTTTACAAAATTCCAGAAGAGGCTACACTTTCCTGTTTCAAGCTTATAAATATTTTTTAATTTAGCATTGCAGTATCTTTTTTATTTCTCCAATTTTGTGTGAAGTCATGGCTGTGAACCCACATATACAGGAGAGATGCACATCACAGGAAGTAATTATCTGGAATTTGATTGTCACCAGTGTAAGAGGGTGGGCATTATCTGCTTCTCTTGACTCTGATCTCATTGCCTATGTCAGGCAGCCAAGGAGTATTTGCTTAACGGAGGGTCTTTGGGCAAACAAATTCCTTTTGCAAAACAAATAATGCTAGAACTTTACAAGGTTAAAATTAAAATGCATTTCTACACTAGTAATGGAGTAATGTACCATATACCCCAGGCTGAGTTATGAAATAAATGACCATCTGATGAACAAACATATGGTTAATTACCTTTTGGGATTCCCCCCCCCCCTCTTTTAGAGACAACAAGGAATAGAAAAACATTTATTTGAGGGCTTACATGGGGTCTTTTAGCATCCCACTATAGGCAATAGCTTTCAATATATAGTCTTCCTCCATGCATGTTCATTGATGTGAAATAGGTGTCATTAATTTCACCAGAAGTAGCCACTAATTGCCAATAAGTATTTCCTGTGCTCTATTTGGCTGTTGTATGCACAGTATGTCAAATAACACAGAATCCTTCCTCACAAATTACTTAAATCTCATGCAGGGGGTTTAGACTGCTCTTGGAAAATTGCACAACTAAATGTGCAAAATTAATTCTCTTTCACTACAATACTCTCAAGAGTGATTTTATAAATTTCCTCCGCAGAAATCTAAGCAAGTCACATCTGTTTAGGACAGTTTACCTGCTACAAATATCAGCTGTTGGTATAGTTTTAACTCCAAGGGCAGAAGTACCTTGGTTATAGCAATAATGTTTTTTGAAGGGTCTCCTTTAAAATACAACTTCATCAGAATTATGCTGTCCAGACATTTTTTTGCCTTACTTTCTGGCCACAGAAATGGTCTCATATGGAGTGAGCTGTGAAAAAATTACTACTTACCTTTTTCAAAAAATTTGATATATATAAAAAAACCCCAACAGCCGATTACATTTCAGTGTTTAGGTTTTAAGAATAAAACCTTATTGCCACTAAATTCAGTGGTTTCCTGACAAACTGATTCTATAATAGGCTGGACAGGCAAATTAAATCATTTTGCAGATAGTATAACCTTGGACTGAAGCCCCAAAAGATTTTCTACTTTAGGAGGGATCTTTGATTCAGAAACTGGTTAAATTTCTTATTTAAAGTACATGCAGAACTGCAAGTGATTTGCAAAAGCCTAAGTTCCCAATAGGACTTCATGTATTTCCGTGAGGATCTTTTAATTTAAATATGTAAATTCTTATTCCTCTTTACTCCTATGAATTTCAGAATTCTTACCACAAAAGAAACCTGGACTCTGTTTTCCAACTGAGTATACAGCTAAATTATTGTCCAAATAGAGCATTTTCACTGTTGCTGTGGCAGCAGCCAGAAGAAAAACATTACTGGCTCCAGCTCACATTTCCTCAACAGACCACTTTTCCCCCAACCTCCAGACTGTTGTGGAATATCTGCATTTTGCTGAATTCTCCATAATAAACTAGCCTGATGTTCCAGATGTACTTGAAAGGCACAGTAACATTTAGCATACAAGTTCACACTGAAAAATTTCATAAAGCCATGTTTACTAACCTCTAGAACCCCTGCTACCTCCATCAGAGGGATGAGTTCTGTCTTAACGCAGTATGTCAGCTGCTTGGTAAGTTCTGTCAGCAAGGCTTTATAAACCCAGAATTCTTCCAATTCCTGCAGAGACGGAGATCACTAAAAATCAGATATTAAGTTCTCTATTTGGGGGACATGACAGATAAAAAGCTCTGCTATGGCAACAAGTGTATATTTGGCTTTTAGGCAGGGGAAGCACTGGTATTTCTAATTATCCTTTCAGCCAGCTGCAGAGTTGTATTCTGCACTCCAGCTGAACACCCCAAGGTTGGGGCAGTTCTGAAGGACAAGCAATGCATTATCTCAACAGAGGAAAGAAATGCAAGAGAACAAGCCAACTGTTTTCCTGAGCTGACATTCCACGACCAGATGGCCTTATTTAGAGGAGAAAGGTAAAACTGACAATTATTTCACCAAAACTGACAATTATTTCACCAAAACTGACAATTATTTCACCAAAACTGATTAGTGCCCCATACAGTTTGTGTATTTTCACATTCTCAGTGCATAAAGCTTACTTTTAGTATCAGAAATATGACTGTACAAGGCTGCTTTTCTCAACAGGGAAAATAATTTTGAACAGGAAAGGTGAAAAAACAGTTTTGCACAGGAAAGCTGAAATACAACACCTGTAATTGGTTCTAAAGTAAGAGAACAAAACTCCAGATTTTGCAAAACCAATCACAAAGGATTTATTTCCATTCATTTAACACACTACCTCACAGAAGTGTAGAAGGCAGGAGGCGAACGAGGCAGCAGAATTAAGGAGATTTTGCACGTATCCTCGGGACAGATTAAACTTCTCTGAAACATTCCAAATATTGGTCTCTTTCACCAAGGTATAAAGGACAAATGTCAGGTAGAGCCTGTTTACCACAGCACTGTCCACATTCTAGGAATAAAACAAGCTAAAACTCAGAGCTCATATCAAACTCCAGATTTTCTGTTAGTACTGCAAGGAAATTGTTTTCATCTCTTTACTCCTTCACAGCTCTAAAACATTTCTATATTATACCCAAAGACATTAAACATTAAGAAAACCAAACAATGAGGTTAAAAGAACTTTAATAATTAGAACAGTTAAAGAGAACACTAGCAGAAAAATAATCTAGAATTTGTAAATAATCAAATAAATTTACTAAACAGTCATCTTAAGTATGAGAAATCTCCAGCCTACCTTTCTGATGGCTTGGCCAGAAGCCTTTTTTGTAATAAAGCTTTCAGGCACTCCCACAATATCTGCTACTTTTTGCTCTGCTGCACTTAGCTGGTTGAACTAAAAATAAGATTACACAAAGAATTTTCAGATGTTTAGTTCTCTTAATATTATAGAAAAAAAGTGTATTATTTACAGTGAAAGAATGTTTTTCAGTATCTCTAGAGTACTTAGTCGCTAGACTAGTACTATAGTCACTAGACAGTCAGATCTGCAGACTCTTTTCCCACTTATCTGAATTATCTGTAAATGTCCATCTCTGAATGCCTCATTTAAAAAAAAAATAAATTTTAGTGCTCCCACAGTACACAACACTTTACAGAAAATGGAATAGTGGAATTATGGGTGGATCTTACAAAGAATGCAAGACTAGAATGAGAGCAGTGCTGCTAAGGCTGACACAAGCATAGTCTGTAGGAAAAGTATTTGCCACAGTGTAAGAGTTACAATCACAGCTGGAATTTAGTATTAGACTCATCATTAGACATATCAAACAATGGTTAAATCTCTAGTGGATTTTGCTCCTTAGATTACACATATACATGAATGAGCATCGGAAGGTAAATATGGCTCTTGATTAATTTAATAGTGGTTTTCTTGTAGGACTAGTTTATAGGAAAGTCTTGTTCAAGATAAACCAGACTTTGGCGATGGCAAGGCAAGCACCAAGGTTAGAGGTAGGATTTAGAGTACTGGCAACTCAAGAGATATGTTTCATGCCATGGTTTCCCCCAAACAGGGTCAAATATTATAGATACAAAAGAGAACTTAGATTTTTATGCAGCAGAAGAAAGCAGTTCCGCTCTGCCTCTGAAAATAAAGCAGCACATCTTTTCATTACATTGCTACCCCACTAGCTACATTTCCTATGCCTATAAACTCACTGCAAATTTAATAAGCAGGATTATTGTACACCCCAACACATGTTTGCTAGCAAATTCTCACCTGTCTCAAGTATATCATCCAATCTGGGCTACAGCTAGAAGTCATATCATAAGGAGTTGCCAGATATAGAAGATGAAGATTGCTCTCCAGAATTAGCCCCTCCAAACCTTTCTTCAAGTCCCTGTACAGAAGATTGCAGTATGCCAAGTCTATAGATCCTAGAATAAGCAGACGTGTATTGCAATTATAAACAGGCACACAGTCAAGCGCATAGATTTTAACATAGTCAATATTATCTTTATCTTCCACAAAACCTTGTTATGCCATCTGAATTGAAGAGAAATAACTGTAACATGAATAAGTGTTCTAACCTAACATGAGCAGTGAAACAAAACTGAGGAAAGGCAGTCACCTATTTCCATGCATGTCTGCTCTGTGTGGTTTTGGAGTGTTTGTGAAATGCCCTGGCTTTCATGAAATCCTGCAATAATGTGGTAGATTGAAGGACTCTTACAGATTCATCCTATTCCAGTTGTGTTCCATACCTCAAAATCTTTATGCTAAGCCAGGAAAACAGAACTTCCTGATATATTCTCTTCTTTATTACAATTGGTTTATGTGTCATATGCTCCCTTTCCTTCTTGAGCTTCCCTCTAGTCAAAAAATCACTCTGTTCACAAGGACTGTTCATAACAATGAACTACAAAATGAGGTCCTGAGCACTTTGATTACAACCACTAAATCAAATCTTTAAGTAATTTTTTTAGGGGTACACTTCTGGTTTTGCTCCCACTGGGATCAATATTATTACACTTCATTCCCATGCCATTCAATCACATGTTACTTGTTCATTCCCATTTTCAGTTCAGCACATCATTCAGTGAAACTATCTTTCTACAACTTATTTTTCATTGCAGTTTCAGGCTGAAGATGGGAAAAAGGACCAAACTGAGAAAAGGCTGAAATGCTGAAATACAGATTATAATAAGAATAAAAAAAGCCCTACCTTTATATGTAGCTTTTCCCAACGGCGTGATTGTTAGCGTACATTTGGAATTGTGGTCCTTCTCTGATATTCTTCCTTTTAGGAGTCCTTTTTCTATTAGATTTTCTAGACTATCTTTAATTATCTCTGAGAGGCTCTTCTCTTTAGACAGCAGCTGCTGCTGAACACCCAGCAACGTACCACACATAAAACTGTTGACCTCCTCACAGGTAACTGCTATCTGCAACAGTTTTGGAAGTGATTAGCATACTGGAAGTTATAATTTCACACATTTCAGAAGATATAGGAAACAATTTACCAAATAGAGAAGTTTGATGCCCTGTTGATGTGTTTTTATAGAAATACATGACAACATGACAACAAATAGAATGATAGGCAGCCTATGGCAGATCTGATAGAACTGCTCTCCATCTGGTCTATTATTCAATCTACTGCATCATGTTAAATTTGTTTCCACTGTTTCTATTTGAATAAAGTATCAGAAATAGAAATATTAATACTGTATTGTATAATAAGGTAAATACCATTTTTGCTTTTACATACAAGGAAACTGTCATGTTACATGATTTTATTTACTTGGCTATTAAGTAAAGACTAATCAAACCTTCGCCTCTCTTATCTGATTGGAAGCTGTTCTGAAGTTTCAAGTCCATGTGTTTAAGAAGTCTGCCTTCTTTTCTACAGAATCAACAGGCAACATTTTCTTTGCATTTCCAAGCACTTAAGTTACTCACAGAGATGAGTTAACTGATACCTTCAGTCCGACCAAAGACAACAACAGGCTCTGCATTCCCTTGGTCAACTCCAGCAGAAGATTGCTGTAACAATTCTCCAAAGGACTGGAAACTAAATCCCGAACCTAAAAGAGCAAAAAATGTATTTGTACAGGGAAAATACTTCTTTGTAGGAGCCCCTAACCATTCCAGTTAAATGTTCTTTATTTATGTTTACATCTCAGGTAGTATTTCTTAGCATAGATCCCCCCTTCATTAATTTTACACTTTAAAAAAACACTAATATGCATGATTCAGCTCATAAAGAAAGTGTAAACATCTAAATTTTACAGTTCAGATATGAAAACAAACAACATAAAGGTTATTTAAAGGTAGTATTATATAAGCTAAATATCTGCAACATTAAGAAGTGAAGAAAAATTAAGCTAGGCAGCTCAGCTCCTCCTGTTTATTCCACCAACTCAACACAACAGTTCGAATTACCAAGAGTTTTGTAAAAATTACCAGGTGTTTGTCTTTTTCTTGCACTATGAGAATACTTTCTCCAGCGTCATCAATACCAGCTCGACCAGCTCTGCCAATCATTTGTTTATACTGGTTCTTCTTCAGGAAGTCATTAGCAACATAAGGAGCTCTGAGAATAACCCTGTAAAGAAGCCTTTAATAAGTCATACTTTATACTCAGATTACTAAAGCAGCATTAAAATGGTGCAAATTTATTCTTTAAATATGCCCCTTGCCTAGTAACGAATAAAAATCAAATGCACCTCTTTGAACAGATGTGCAAATCAAATGCAAACCATTTAACAACTTTAGGTTTATTAAATGGTAAGCTATGTTCATTATGTTTTGCAGAATCTTTGAAACTAGTTTTTACATGTACTCTTAGGCCTGAGTTCAAGATGAAAATCACTGAGATATAAAATAAAACCTACAGAAAAACACAAGCAACACTGACCGTGCACCAGCTATGCTAAAAAGACAACACTTGTCTTTTGTATGAATTTTACTTCTTCCCTCAGTGCACACAGAAGTGGACTCCAAGCAAACAGTCTTTGGTCACACAGAGTACAGCAATCATATTGTCAGCACTTGTACATCAAAATATAACACATTTTTGTGTTAAAACATTTTCAAACTAACTCCTTAGAAAAGATTTATTTTCCAATTTAAAAGCTGTTCTTAGGTCAAATTCTAAAGAAAGCACTGTGCTCCTGAAAAACATCAGTAAAATATTGAAATATTTCTTCAATATATTAAAATTTCCTTATTCCATTTAGGTAAGTGCTCCTCAGCTACGCATTCTGAGGGACTTGCTACTGACTCACTTTTCCTACATAAAAACTTTGCAGTCTTCCGTTCCAAGTTGAGCATGAAATCCCTTATACTTCCAGTTTGTTAGTAAAAGCAGAAAGACACTTGAAATAGCACTGATATTTACAACTTATCAAAGCAATTTTTTTTCAAAGCAAAAACCTATTTTAAAAAATGGAATATCTTTTGGTTATTAACCTTCTAGCTGGCAAGTTGACTCCAGCAGCCAGAGTAGCTGTGCAAGCAAGCAGACACAGGACACCTGAAGAATATGCTTCCTCTATGATTTTTCTTTCATCATTTGTAAGGCCACTATGGTGATAGGCAACACCAAAAGGGATTGTTTGCTTCAGAACAGGACAGACGCTTCCATTTCCAATATTCTTTAGGTCCTTGATGAGATCTTGTTTCTCTTTCTCCCTGTGAGCTCTAAATTCTCTTGGAGGGGGAAAAGTATTTCTTTAGACTTTGATCAACCATTAACTAAAAACAAAACCAAAAACCAAAAAACCAGGAAACATGCTTACTGTCTATTTCTGTTCATTATCCATTACCCTAAGATCTAGGTAGGAGAAACAGTTATTTTCAGTCATTTTAAAATAGAAATACACAGGACTGGTTTAGTTGCAATAGAACTCTCTTCTTGTTTATAAGCACAGGCACAGAAGGGATTAAATATTGATTGTGTGTGGGTATTGAGTGCACCAAAGATGGAAATAGGCCCAGTAGTGAAGATTATAGGTACATTTAAAAATGGTTTCAATTTTGATAGCAAGGGAGCGAGTTTGTTACATTTTTTTAATATAATTTCTTTCTACATAAAATTCAACTTTGCTAGACCATTATGAGTTGATCAAATCACATTTAAATGAAACCAAACTTAAGTCTTACTTTCTTGTCTTTATTAATGAAGTCACAAAGTGGGTGTGGAACAGAGATACTCAGTTGACTAATAACATACATGACCAAATACAAGGCTACAGAGAAAAATGTTTGTTTTCTAAGCTTGCAGAAACCAGTGCCAAAGGGACACAAAGTTAAATTAATTTAGGATGAGTTTTTATGTAGTATTTGTCCTCTGATAACCATTTTTCAAATAGTTTGGTTTAAAAGTAAGAATTTTTAAAAAAACCCTTTTGTTTAGTAAGCCTTTCACAGTTTGCTATCACTTACACAGTTTGCAACTTCATATCATTCCATGGTCAAAGTATTTACTTCTAATAACCTGGAAAAGTCACTTGCAAACTAGTGACAATAAATCCTTTATTCAATATATATAATTTAAAAAAAAACCCCATGACACACACTTACCTTTTGAGGTACTTGCACACCATTGAAGCCACATTTTCACAATTCTTTTTAGTGGGACAAAAGACTAGGCAGGAATAATTAGGAATAACTTCAGTAACCAGTGCAATGATGTGGTCAGGATCTGCTTTCTCCAGATAACTAGAATACTATAATAAAGACAGAATGACAAATATTTAAACTTAGAAATAAAATCATAACCTAAGTATGTAATACTAAGCAATACTTGTTCTCAACCTTGCTAGAATACACTCATTTAATTTAATGTGGTATAACTGCAAGAAGTTGAAGGACAAGATTTTCTCCCAATCCTCACTTGAAAGAGTTTATTGATGTATCTGGCTTGGATTGAGGGATACATGCATGTACGAATCAAATTCTTTGCCTTTTTCCCTTAAGACTTAATTTTCTTTTAGCAACACCATAGTTATTTTACTCGTGATACTGGCAGTCTAACACAAAACATTTTTCTTTGTAAAAGTTGAAATGAGTCCCTACAAGCCAGGAATAAGCTGGAAAACTCCCCAAAAAGTATCTTCTTTCAGTACTGTCTTAAGTGATGAACCACTGAGAAAATATATCCCAAAACATAAAGCACTGGGTATCTGGAATACTCAAACCCGTTACTGTTCACATGCCAAAATACTGAAGAAACTTCTACCTCGAAGAGTGAAAATGAAGTGAAAATCAAGTTAAGTGTTCAGTATTTTGAGGCCTTTTACCTCCACAAAGCTCACCATTTGCTTTCTCACAGGTACTACAAATGAACTATCAAGTTTAAGTAATTTCTCTAGTAAAAAAAATCAATGTATAATAATACACTTCATAAAAACAGTTCAAAGAAACTCTAAGCACTTTGGTTTTTACCTTGAAATTAAGGAGACGTGAAAAAGTAAAGCCATTTTCCGTTTTGCTGTCAACTGCATAAATGATGTCTCGTATCTTCACATACTCCTTTAATTCTACCTAGCAAGACAGAAGTCATAAACAGAGACTTCAGTTAAATTACTAAGTTTTCTCTCAAGCTATTGCTTATGTACAGCTAAAGCTTTTCTCTAAGCATCACCTGACATATATGTACGTGTACACAAGCACACATTTCACCCCATCAAGAACTTTTAGATAAGTTAATTGTTTTAATTATCTGCCTTGATAAGGCATTGAATCATGATGAAGAATGATAAATGTTGTATCCCATAAACTATTAATAAACCATTGTCCTGATAGCGTACAAGCACCAGTAGTAGAGATTCTAGTTACATCAAAAGAACTGATTTATATCAGTAGCTATAATTTAAAAATTGGTTTAGTTAAAGTGACAGAAATGTCTTAACAGGACAACACAAAGATTCTTGCATTTGTGCATTTAGAAGTGCATAGTGAAATTTATTGCACTGGTAACAACTGTAAGCAATAGATTGGATTATATTACACTATACTGTGAAATTAAGCAAAAGAGATGTGATACAATCCTAAAAAGATTTACTGTAATTTTACAGCCAAGTATCTTCCTTACTAGTCTATGGTATCTTGTATACAGACCGGTCTAAAATTATTGGTGTAGTACTCTGCTCGCAGGAACTTCTGCAGGTCTCCAACATTATTTAACGTTGCACTCATTCCAATGATTTGTGTATTTTCTGTAGAACACAAGTTGAGAGAAATTTATTGTCACGTGACCAATTTTTAACACTTCTGCTCAGTAATTAATTCATAGGCCTGCTTATTCATTGTTAGTCTTTCGTAAATGCCAAAGTAGTCCGACTGAAGGGGGATCTATGCTAAGAAATACTACCTGAGATGTAAACATAAAAAAAGAACATTTAACTGGAATGGTTAGGGGTTCCTACAAGAAATGGAAGACAATTAACAATACTCAAGATTTTGCAGAGAAGTATCAAAACAGCTTCTAGAACACCCAGCCCATCACTGGAGGGTCAATGAACATTGTTACCGCACGGAGTCATGGCGTGTTTTTCAAAAGCAGCCAGAATACCACAAATCCAGAAAGCAACAGTGTGACTCCTCTCTAGAGATGCCATCACTACAAAATGCTAATAACATGAACTGCAGCCATGACTTACTACTGGTGTAAAGGATTTTCGCAAGAGTAATTTCCAGTATTGCTCCACGACTTCCCTCACCAAGCATGTGCAGCTGTGCACAGAAGGGAAAATAAAATGCAAGAATGTTACTGAGTTAAGAGTATTTCTAAAAAAAACCAAACAAAAAACAAATCACCAACCTAAAATACCCCCAACAAATTTTGTAGACCTAACCAAATACTACAGGATTCTTTCTTGGACTTCTGCTTGTAAATTTTGACTGCTAAGCTCCTTCCAGAAGTACAACCTCACTGAAACAGCATTTAATCAAGACCAAACGTAGACAAGATCTACCTTCCATTCAACTAGACCATAATCGACCCAAACAGTTAACTCCTGACAGTAAAAAGTCAGCATGGAGATCTTTGTATTCACCAGTCAAAAGCGATTTTCAACAAAATGTGTTTTAATCAACACTTAGCATAGAAAAATTTCTAGCAGGCAGCTCCCAGAAAGAGTAGAATTTAATGCTTCAGCTGCCTTCTGTTTAGAAGCTCCTGTGCTAAAGTAAGTTCAGCCCCCCATCATGTTATTTAACCCCACAATCAACCCTTAGTAGCACAACTCAGCCACATCACTAAAAAGCAGAATAAGGGGCAATTATTACAGCCAAATGTTACTTGATATTTTTCTTTTTTTTTAATGTTCCATTGAGTTGTTATTAATACCAGACACAAAGTCTCACGGTTTCACACTTCGGAGCTAAGTTCTGGGATTCATGAAATACATTCCATACAACTAAAATTATTTATGCTTTTTTGTAATCTGTTACAGATGTCTAAGTGACAAGTAGTCATTAAGGAATTCACCATCAAAAACTAACGTGGTAGATCTCTTAATACAGAATCGTTCTGATACAGCAACAAGTGCTTCAGTTAAAGAAAAATAACTTGTAATTTTACAGAATTATGTACCAATGCAGAACAAAATTAGTTAAGTAGTAGTAGTTTCATGATGAACACTAAAAACAAAACCAAGAAATCAAAGAACTTGTTTTGCTAATTACTGTATATAGGAAATATGTAATATATGATCAATCTGAGTAAGTCTTGTGTCATACCTCATCTACTACAACCAGGCCGAGGTCACTGATCCTCTCTGTTTCGATTAAGGAATTCACTAGAGCATGTCCTTTTTCTATGGTAGCAATATAAAGAGATTTTTTTACTCTCCTTTTGATTGGTGGAAATCTTCCTTTACTTCCTGCGTATTCTTCAACCAGGAAACCCAGTTCTACCCCAAAACTTGATAAACCCCTAATCTGTAAGGAAAAAAAAAAATCCATCAGAGAGCAAACACATGCTCATTTTGGATTTCAGAGCTGCCTCAAGAACTCAACGTACAAATAATCAACCCAGACCACAATCAATGGCTTGAATTAGTGAAAACATATTAGCTATGACTACCTACTCCAGCTGCAAAACTGGAGTGTCTGCACATGTTATCAGGTTGTGTTTCATCTGTTCTCTAAAATTAACTTTCTCTTTACACCATAAAAATAGCTTTTATTTCAAGACCATTTCTTTAGCAAGTTGGACAGCTCAGCTCTTGGGCTGCAGAACCATATAAAACATCAAAAAAGCACCACTATTTCAAAATTCACTGTATATATAAATATATATATATAAAATTTACTTTACAACTCAGCATTCTCACCTCATGATTTATGACTGTTCCATTAGAAAATTACTGACCCTCAGAGCAGCATCTCGGAGGGGCCACTCACTTCACTCACTTTCCACCATATACTCATAAAAATCACGGACTTGCTGAAAACCAGCCAAGCAACAAGGTAACAAAGCATATCAGAAAAGATATGTATCAAAAAAGCAGTATCAGAAACACTGTATCCAGACCTTTTCTTGGACAATGGCAACATATGGCAGGATCATCAGAACATCCTTCTGCCTGCAGAGTAGTTCTTGGAGAATCATTATTTCAGCTACCAGTGTTTTTCCACCACTGGTTGGCAATGAGTATATTAAGTTCTTTCTTTGCTGTAGAGATTCTAACATTAAGCAATCATGCTGCCACTCTGAAAAACCAGAAAGGAACTGTTAGGAATCCCAGGGGCATGTTGGCCAATAGCAAAATGCCTACGTTTCCCATGGAATACTTTAAGTCCGGCGTTTGAAGACTTTCCCTCAATAAACCACTAGAAGTCTTAAGTGGTGGAGCCTTCCACAGTCTATTCTATAAACCATATAAACCTCTTCCACCCATCTAAAACATGAAGACAGCCATTTACAAAACCAAAACAACTATTTCCCAACATGGTTTACATCAAAAATTACCTTATATATTTTTACAGGGTAATAAGTGAAAGAGACAACACTCCAATAGCAATTTTTTTCCAACAAACCATTAGTTACACTACCATAAAGCATTTCAATCCCTCGAAGTTGTCTGAATAAATCTTTTACTTTGCTAGGTAATCCATAAAAAGGGCCTATATCAACACAAGAAGATTCAATAGCTTTCCTGGCAACAAAAATCTCTTCAGATAAAACAGCTTCTTTAAGCTGCTTGGTCTTAGAGACCTGCAGAGTCTGGGCTTTGGCATTTCCAGTCATAGCACTTTTCAGGTGATCTTTAAGACTCTCAGTTTTCAATAAAACACACTTGGAGTCCGAGGAAAAGTCTATAGGTCTGTTCCTGTGTTCAGCATCAGCACAGTAAGACGACGGGCTTCTGATTTTGTCCGAGGAAGAATTCATACATTCATTCATCCCTTTTGAGTCTGCAGATGTCCTAAAAGCAGAAGTAAGTTTATCCATTTTCTCAAAATACAAAAGTTGTGATGATGGCAAGTCATCTAAAAGAGATTCAGCTGGTTCTCTATTGCCATCCACCAGGTCTCTGTCACGCACTTCGCAAGAACCCCCTTTGTCAGCTTTAGGGACAGACACATTTTCTGAAGCAGAGAAGTTGTCTTGTTTTTTCTGGTGAATTCCTGACTGAAGATTCCCAACTGAGATTTCTCCAGCTGCTTTCACATCCGTGTTTTTATCCTGCAGGTACTTGTGTTCGATGTCATCCACTTGAGCTAGGAAAGAATCATTTCCACAGAAGCTGTCATAGTCACCAAACATGTCTTCTTCACTGTCGTTACAGTACTGTAAAACCACAACAGTGAGCATCAATAGCCTGAAGCAACGCCACGGGAGGCAGCATAACTTGTGCAGCACACACATCAGATGCAAATAATCCCCAGCTTAAAAGAAAACTGTCTTTTCTGACATTCTCTGTGGGGGAAACCCCGGTCGCGTTCTAAAGGAACACATTCCTCGACTCAGTGAAACCAAACCTAAAAGCAGGATGGAAGCCTGCCCAAGGAGTTGATGTAGATGAGCTTTTTTTTAAAGGCAAAGCCAAACGCGATCATCCCCTCTCGTACAAAGCACGGCCCTTCCCGACACACGCCACGCAGGCTCAGCCAGGGACATTCCACCCTCCCAGACAAAGCTCCCCCGCCCCGAGGGACGCCCTCCCCCTAGCTCCCCAGCCCTAGGACCCCGCCATCCCCTACCGGGGGCTCCGCCGGGGGTGTCCCCTCGCCGCCAGCGCTCGATCTCTTGCGAGCCACCGGCGAGCTGCCGACGCTGGGCTGCACCGGGGCGCGGCTCCTCTTGCGCTGCGAGCTGGGGCGGCTCTTCCTGCGCACCGCCAGGCCGGGCTCGGCCATGGCCGGGTCCCGGTCCCAGCCCCAGCCGGCGCCCCGCGGCCGGGGCTGCGCGGAGCCCCTGCTCACGGCCGCGGCGGGACAGGGCGAAGGAATATCCAGCCGGCCGGGGGTGGCGCGGCCGCCATGAGGCGGCGGCGGGCACTTCCGGCACGAGCCCGCCACGGCGGCAGTGACGCTCCGGCGGCCGCGGCCGGGGCAGGGCGGCTGTCATGGCGGCGAGGGCCGTGTCGGCGCGGGGCGCTTGGAACCGGCTGGTTCCCGGTGCGTCCCTCCCGCTCCCTTCTTCCCCCGTCCCGTCCCGCCGCATCCCGCTGCTAACCGTGTCGCGCTCTCTCCTTTGCAGCGGCGCTGTGGGCGCGGCCGCGCCGCCTGCAGCACGAGGGGCAGCCCCAGGCGCAGCCCGCGCACCCCGACCAGGTGAGGCTTCCCCGACCCCCCCGTCCCGCAGGGGCGCAGGGCGGGATTCGACCGGGCTGAAAAATCCCGTTTCTCCGTTTTCAGCCCGCTTCTGAAAACGCTCTGCTCTGTTGGCTGCGCATCCTTTGTGTTACGGAGCAGGCGGTCACCGGGCGCTGAGAAATAGAGCACCAGTGATCTGTATTTCAGTATCCTAACTGTAGTCCTTAAACTTGCTACCTCAGTAAACCCAAGTGTGGAGCAAAACCTTTGGTAGCACCAGCTGGTTTCCTGTATATAGCTCAGAAAAAGACTTAAGGGAGCGTTTTTACATTAAAAAATGGGTTTGTTTTTACATTAAAAAAAATATATGGGTTTTGGCATCAGCAAAAACTTTTTAAAATATTCCTTCTCTGCCCAAAAATTCTACCTGTGCCTGCAAAGTGCATATAAATACCTCAAAGGCAGGTGCCAAGACCATGGTGCCAGACCCTTTTCGGTGGTGCCCAGTGACAGGACAAGGAGCAGCGGCCATAAACTGAAACACAGAAGTTCCACCTCAACATGAGGAAGAACTATACACTAAGGGTGGCAGAGCACTGGAACAGCCTGCCACAACGGGGTGGTTGTGGAGTCTCCCTCTCTGGAGGCATTCCAAACCCACCTGGATGGCATTCCTGAGCAATAGGATGACCCGGCATTGGCAGGGGTGTTGGACTGGATGATCTTCAAAGGTCCCTTCCAACCCTAACAATTCTGTGAAAAATGAAACATCTTTCTTTCACTTCTTGGGAGGATTTGGTGTTGGGTGTATTCTGAAGCTTGAGGAGCCTTTCAGTCCTTGGGAATCTCTTCAAAGTGTGTGAGCAGTCAGGAGCTCCCTCAGACCACTTGCTTTGAAATTCTTCAAAAAAATGACTCTTGTGACTTATCAGACAGAGCTACCTCTTTATCAGCTTCTGCAGATATTGACTTCCTAGTAAAAGGTGTAAGCTCCATGTCACTGAATGCTTTGTTACAGTACCATTATTACTAAAATATAAAAGGCTGTTTACCTGTGAGAAGTCTTTTAGATGGCTCTGTACTAATCAGTGTGTTAGGGAAATAGAATTAGGGAAGTTATTTAAAAACTTCAGTGGTGCCCTAAATATCTCTTTTGGTTTCAAGGTGTATCTTGCCTGAAGGATTAAAGCTAACAAATGTTCTTTATTTTCTGGTGAAGCTTAAAGATGTTAATAATTCTCTAATTTCAGCCCATACAAATGGAGAACCCCTATAAGGAGCCTCCAAAAAGATGCATTTTATGTAAAATAAATGTGGACTATAAGAATGTGCAGGTGAGTTTGAAAACTCATGTCCTTGGATGAAGGTAAGTGGTTTACTATTTTTAAATGTGTGTGTAGGAAGTCCACAAGAACTAAAAAAAAAAAACCCCAAAAACCAAAACATAAAAATCCATCTATATGTGTAGGGGTTTAAAACTTGAAAATGTGTGCAGATTAAGAGTCAGATAATGTAGTTATAAGCTAGCTAGTTATAAGCTACTAGTTCTGTGTGTTAGTGTGACAACTTTGTCATTTACCAGATAGAGTCCTTGGTTACAATCCAGCTGTCATACAGCTTAAATGTTATGCCAAAGAAAATAGTCTAGTTCCAAGCTCTACTTTTTCTTTAGGTATTACTGTGTTTTGTGAAAACAGATGAAAAAAAGAAAAGAAAAATAGAGTGCAAGTAGTAACACGAAGTAAATATCTAAAAAAAAGTTCTTAAATTGACTGTAATTTTCTTTTTTAAGTAGCTTCTTTCCCAGTTTGTTTCTCCTCATACTGGCTGCATTTATGGCAGACATATAACAGGTATGTGAAGTATTAAATTAAATTAATTAAATTAAATAATTTACTGGTTAATATTCATGTTCTTCTGAGTCTAAGTAACTGTGCATCAGCAGTCTTTCCAAAAGTAATTGCTACCAACTCTACATTTTGTAAGAGTATTCCTCTGGCTTGGTAGCCTGCATCAAGGAATGAAAACATCCCTTAATTATGTGCATTTTGTATGTAACAGTAAAAGCACACGTGCATTTTTCTAGGAAGACTTAGATAAAAATAGAGGGAATTATCAGTAATATCCCTTTCACCCTTTAGACTAATGGCTTGCTTAGTGTTGAAAATAATTCATCTCTTTAAGGCTTGTGCCACAAGAAGCAGAGGGAAGTTACAAAAGCCATTAAAAGAGCTCAAGTATTTGGTAAGTATGATTCTGCTTCTGAGTTTTCTAAGTCAAGCTTACTTTTCTATTAAGAATACCTCCATCTTATCTTTTTACAGGATTTATGCCAGTTGTGCTTAAGAACCCACAATTTCTCACAGACCCCAAGATATGTAATATCAAGTATCCAGAGTAATATACCGTAAAGAAATAAAAAATAAAACTGTGTTTCATGTTCAAATACTTGCTTACTGGAAGTGTGGTTTTCTAGCATAGTGCATGGTTGACTGAGGGGTGGATGTCAGTTGGGTTTTTATTAATTTTATGAAGTATCTAAAATTTATTGTCTGAAGGAAGTATGAAATATTAAGGCAGTAATAGAAACTGGCAGCTTTCTGGACCCCTTTCTGCACTCACAGGTCTTGTTAAACTTTGAGTGGCTGTTTTTTTCCCCTCTCTAGATTGTAAGATGGGGGGAAATAAACAACTACTGGTTTCCTAAGGATAAATTAAAAGTATTTAAATTGTGGCAGTTCAAGTAGACTGCTAATTAAGTTATCTGTGTTCATTTGGTGCTGCCTGCATCAGCTTCTGCTGAGGGAAGGGTAGTACTGCTTCTTCAACAGCAGCTTGAAGTTGTATTAGTTCGAGGCAGTATTATGGTTATCTGACTGATAGCATCCTGCTGGCATAGTCTTTAAACCCTGAGAGAGACTACAGAGGAACTCTGGAAGGGAAAATGAGGGAATGTCATCTGGATGTTGTTATGCTGAACAGGATTCATACACTGGACAAAAACCCCAAACAAACCCTGTATGTTTTGCAGAAATGCACTATGTTATATACATCCCTGCAGTGCTATAAATTGATACATCACTTGAATATGCTGGCAGTAGCTTTTGGTGTGAAGTCATCTGACAAATCATTAACAGATCAGAAAGTAGGAGAGTGTGGGTATTCATTTGTGTCTCTATTTTTTTCCAACACATCCTCGTCTGATTCAGTGCTGCTCAGCGTAAGCTTCCTGTCCTGGTCACTGTCCTCTGGGTCTGCAGGTGATTCCCGGTGAAGCTGCAATGTTCTGGATTTCTTGAATGACTTTGATACTGTTTTGGTCCCTCTGACTTTACGCTTCGTTAGATGTCTTGTTTCAAATTCAATGAAGTCTCTTTCCTCTACCATGAGAGTCAGTTTGTCCGTGACATTAATATTATGGTTAATGTTGCAGCAGTTCTTGGATATCTGTTGGCCTTTGAAGGAAACAATACATGTCTGAAGTCCAGAGTTGGGGAAAAATGTTTGCAGTGCCTGACAAAGGAGAACATTCTCCTTTGGCTCTCCTGTGTAGTCCCTGTCTTCTCCTGGGGGGGAAAAAAAAAAAAAAAAAAGTTAGTTGCAAAACTTCTTGCACACTCCTACCACTGCTGTTTTTCCTACCACGGCTGCCTCAAGTTCAGAAGTGTTTTCTGCTAACTGAACAAACTTTGGAAGTCTAAAGCTGGCATTATATTTGGTTAACTTACCTGAACAACTTTGTTGCTTTTTCCTCTTTATTTCTTCTTTTAATTGCTTCACCTCTGCTAAGAGTTTCTCTACAGATCGTTCACTGACTTCTACTGTAAAGCATATTTTCTTCAAGGAAAAACAGAGCATTTTATCAGATTAACAGTATTCACAGAAGCTGACTTTAACCTTGTTGCAAAATCCTTAAAGGTACCAACGATTAGGTTGGACACAAAGTAGTAAAAAGCTTAAGTAATGAGCCTGAGGTGGATTTTAGAGATCACAAACCTTGTGTTGGAATGAGGTGCAGGATGTTTTATTTGCTCCCGTCTGAGCAAAGCAGATCTAACAAACTACAGGTACTACTCCTTCAAAATAATCCTCCTGTGAGAATTTATTTGTGAACTTGAAGGTTTATCGGTGTACTTTTATCAAATGGAACCTTAAGTCTTCAACTTTGACAACATAGCATGCAGCTGCTGATAGTAAATGGAACTCCCTGATCTTTCAGGTGCCCTTCCAAGACACAGGTTTGTTTCTCATGTAGTGCAAGATGTTGTGCCCCCTGCTTGACTCAGTTTTGTAGTACTGCCGAAGGTGAGGCAGGTATGATGCCTGGCTTACCTTCAGTTCCTCCTGCAAGGTGGCATACATCTCATTTATCTTATGAACCTCTTGCAAGGATCCATCTTCGTGAAAGAACTCTGACCTGTGGGCCAAGAATGTAACTATATAATTGCAAGTTAGTTATCCTAGTTCTTACTTAGTAGGACCTTTAATGAATATATAAGCATTTTGAACTGCAGTAGCAGGTGCTTGAGACAGACAGCTGCTCACCTGGCAGAGTATGGGACTGAACTAGTTTCCAAGCGTGTTGGAATGCTAAATAATTGCAGACAGAGGACAAAAAGTGAGCAGGATATAGCTGTAGCATTTGCAAAAACACTTAAATGCTTTTATAGAAAGGTAAGTATAGTTATGTTAACAGGAAGCAACAGCTGTCAGTCAATATGGCATTGTACCTGTGTTGTCTTACTGCTCTCACAAAGCCAGAAGATACGCAGGAGCCAGACACTGTTCTGTAGCCTTGCTGTTCTGCCATACCCAGATTGGTAACCACCAAAGGGACTTTCTGGAAAAGGCTTAAAAAGCAGAAGTGTGAAAACGCGATCTATTAACATCCCAGAGGCTTCTTTTTTGATAGTTAAATGTTCTTGACCATTAAGCATCCCAGTTGAAGGTTTACAGTATAGTTAGTCCTTGCTAAATGCATTACATCACACATAGATGAGGCTAAAGGCAAACTCCAGGAGCAACCAACACTGAGCCTGTATGTTTTCCCATTTCTGAGTAGAATACACAATAATGCAGTACTTGCTTGTTAAGCCTAGCCTGTGGGCAGCATGCCTCTGAAAGTAGTTACCACCAATTTAAATATCTTAATCAGTCAAGATAAACACCATGTATGGTTGAAGTCCTATACAGAAAACCAATTTGATCAAGAACAGCTTATGTACTTAAGTATGCTGACAGTGTCTGCCTGGTGATGCTGGCACTACAGATACAAAGGGACATCCCAAAATAGAGTCCCAGGGTAAACTTTGAACCGTGCTCTAGCAATATAAGGAGGGATCTTATTTAATGTATAACTTTCAAGAGTAAAATAAAGTGTTAATAATTCATCTGCAACAAAGTAAAAAAAACCAAACAACTGTTTCAAGTTAGAGCACATGCTGTAGAAAACAAAGCAATTATTACCCTTCCTGTGGCCGATGTAAGGCATGTTCCAGTCTGTAAGTAGAACAACTTTCTGTCATCACACTAGAGGTTAAGAGAAGGAATACAAGACCCTGATTTGATAGGTGTGACTGCAAGTTCTTATGGAGAAGTCTCTCCCGAAATGTCATGGTCTGGTCTGTGTTGCGTCTGAATTTGTACCATCCTATTACATTCTGTAGGCAGAAGAAAAGTCACTGTTAGTGTTAAATTGTGCTGTCCCTGTGTGTCACACTGAAGGAAGACTGATACAGTACAAAGTCACAAGTCTGAATTGTTTGGTGATATGTACATATTAGAGCATTTAACTTGAAACCTTTAAAATATCTAAGCCTAATTCCAGTATGGCAACTTCTTTCCTTCAAAACCGTGTAGAACTGGCCGGTTTCTGAGCTTGTGCTCAAGCTGAAACTCTGCAAACTTTGTTCTGGTATTTTGTGGTTTGTTTCTTCTCAGCTTGTACCTTCCCCCTATGAAAATTTCTTCTGTGGAGAAGACTAATTTTTTTTGATCAAATGGTGCTTAACATTTGAGTGAGCTGACCTCAACTCATCTTAAGCTAGAAATTGGTAGAATTCCTTTGGGATACTTGAAGTGTTCACTTGGGAAATTATTAAGAACAAATAAAGTTGTGACGTATATGTAGGCAAACCCTACATATTTATACCAAAGATAACCTATTCTGTTTTTTAAGGGGGAAGAGATGATACATCTGCCTTGACCAGCAGCATATGGGACTAGATAAATGATTTAAAATGAGGAGAGAAAAAAAGCTTGATGGAAAAGGTATCCAGAACAGCCTCCAAAATTTCAGTGAGCTCCTCAGTATGGTTTAGATTGGAAAACAAAATACCTTCTTACAGCCCGATAGTATTTTCTTCAGGGCAGGTTCATTCAGTTCTCCTGCAGAATTATAAAAGCTAGAAGAAGAAAATTAGGACAATTAGAGGGGGAAAAAAGCTACTGTAGAATTAATTATTCCCTAGCATTCTGGCAATCTTCTCACTTTATTAGTTTTTTTTTCCCCCTCCTATGAAGCATAATAGTATGCTGCCACAGCTTCTCTGCTGTTCTGGCATCAGTGCTACTGGGATACAAGTTAAAAGTAGCACCTGTGTTCTCTCCACTACAAAACAATAAGATGCCTTCAATTTGATATAAAATGCATTTCTAATAACAGCTGGGTTTATTAATTTTCAGAAAGGCTTGAGAAGGAAACTGATTCTCCCCGTACGGGGGTGTAAATCTGCACAGCTGTGTTCCCATCTCTGATGGAACTCTGAATACTGGTTTTTGAAACTACTCCTGCAATGGGGCTAACATGTGTTTCTTTTACTGACCCACAAAGAAGCCTGTGGCTGATGCCACCTTTTTATTTCCTTTTTAAAACTTTTTTATTATCACTTTTGAGGGTGAGTGTTGAGAATGTATGCTTTTAGTAAAGCAGTGCTTTTTTCAGTATGTTGATATTATTCTTTAATTTATATGGTATTATAGCTCACCAGAAGGTACTCTGTGTCATATCTCTATTTCCATATACATAGGCAAACACCAAAAAAAAAGATATGATGAACAAAAATAGGAATAACATAAGGCATTTTCCATCTGTTATTCCAAGAGGTTGATATGGCTACTATAGTTACATTGGGTGATTTTCTCAAGTAATGTAATATAAGTTTAACTCCTGAAGAGTTCAGTTAGGGGGTTTGTATCTGTTTACTTAAGACTCTTACCTGAACAGCTGGTAGCAGGGAATATGCTTCTGTATATCTAGAAAGTGAAAGTAATATTACACCAGGTTCATCAGTTCATGATGTATATTCTTCTGTGTGCTATGATTAGTATTAAAGTTGCAGCAGGACCAAATGATAATTCTATATAATTTCTTAAAATCAAATGGATTAACATCTAATAAGGTGAAGAAAGGAAATATATTTAAAAATATATTCTAATTAATTTTTTCAAATCTAAAGGGGACCACTTCTATAAAGTGTATTTTTTGTACATTTTGTCAAAAGAAAAACTAAGTTGGGCATTTTATTTCTCTCTCCCTTCTGTCAAAGTATTACATAGATATCATTAGTAAGATGAGGCTGAAGAACAGAAACCCACAGGGTAGATAAATGGAAGGCTGACAACCAGAAAAAAATGGCATTCTAAATCCTTTTTTTTTTAACCTAAATTATCCACTGTTTTCATTTTCACAAATTAACTGAAAAAAACCTCCAAACGTTGGAGCAACTAAGTCTGCCTGTGAGAATGTAGTGACAAGACTCCGGGTAACTCCATCAATGCCACTGCAAAAAATTCCCCACATTTTTGGTTCAGCTGTGAGACTGTGAAGGAAAGTGTTACACCTTAATTGTATCCTAGAGTAAAACCAGAAAATGGGTGGTAATTTCTCCCTACCATATTTTGAGGAAGATTGGCAGGAAAGCACATGCTGCATTACCTTTTCTGTTTCTTTTTGTACAACTGCATTTGAAAGGAATGGAGTTGACTGTGTGTGTATGATGTATACAAATGTAAGGGTCAGTATAGAATGCACATCCCCTCCAATCCCATGAAGACTATAAGGAAAAATACATCTGGCATCTGCTTAATGAAATTAATAAGCAGTTTGCAACCTTCAGACACAGTATTTTATAAGCTCCAAATGAGGTAATAAATGCTAATACATTACAGGTCACATCACTGAAACAGACCAAGTTTTCCAGGGCAACTGTAGTTCAGGA
>NW_020955337.1:1005837-1007134 GCF_003031625.1 Empidonax traillii | reverse complement strand
TGTGTGTATGATGTATACAAATGTAAGGGTCAGTATAGAATGCACATCCCCTCCAATCCCATGAAGACTATAAGGAAAAATACATCTGGCATCTGCTTAATGAAATTAATAAGCAGTTTGCAACCTTCAGACACAGTATTTTATAAGCTCCAAATGAGGTAATAAATGCTAATACATTACAGGTCACATGACTGAAACAGACCAAGTTTTCCAGGGCAACTGTAGTTCAGGAGAATTTGTGTTGTGGCCAAGACAAGGGAGGGGTCTAAACCCTAAATTACCTTTAATAAAGAGCAGCTATTCAAGGAACTAAGAACTAGTATTTATTTTAAATTACTGTGTTTTCTGCAGTAATATTGCAATTTTGTAGCAATTAAAATGTTGCAAAATAATGTTTTTTATACCAAGGTGTATTCCAGGATCTCACAGCTTTGATACTGCTGCAAATTTCTGACTGCCCCCTTTCAAAACTAAAGCGTTCATATATTGCCTGAAACCAAGCAAGGTATTAAAAATATGGACAGACTAACCGATTGTATAAACAACTTCAACATCATCCATTTGTGAGTCAGTAATGCTGTTCTTGGCTTCACCTTTCACATCGCCTAGGAGAAAACCTTCCTGTAAAGGGGAAGAGGAAAAAAATATTCACATTAACAGTAGCATTGAACAGACACTCCTGCTGTACTCGGCGCTGGTGGGGCCTTACCTCCAGTCCTCTGTGCAGTTTTGGGTGCCACAATATAAGATATAAAAAAAGAAAAAGCTATTAGAGAATGTCCAAAGAAGGGCCATAAAGATGGTGAAGGACCTTGAGGGGAAGCCGTATGAGGAGCGGTTGAGGTCACTTAGTCTATTCAGCCTGGGGAAGAGGGGATTGAGAGGAGACCTCATTGCAGTCTACAACGTCCTCCTGAGGGGCAGAGGAGGGGCAGGCACTGATCTCTTCACTCTTGTGACTAGTGACAGGACTCAAGGAAATATCATGAAGCTGAGTCGGGGGAGGTTTAGGTTGGATAAAGGAAAAGGTTTTTCACCCAGAGGGTGGTTGGGCACTGGAGCAGGCTCCCCAGGGAAGTGGTCACAGCACCAAGCCTGCTAAAGAGTTCAACAAGTGTTTGGACAGTGCTCTCACAGGGATGTGGTGTAACTTTTAGGGCAGTCCTCCTGTGCAGGGCCAGGAGTTGGACTTTGATGATCCTTATGGGTCCCCTCCGACTCAGGATATTATAAGAAGATTTTCCCTCTCGTATTAAGTGCAAACGCTGTCTTCAGAAGAAGAAAAAAAAAAGCTGTC
>NW_020955337.1:1004479-1005816 GCF_003031625.1 Empidonax traillii | reverse complement strand
TGTGTGTATGATGTATACAAATGTAAGGGTCAGTATAGAATGCACATCCCCTCCAATCCCATGAAGACTATAAGGAAAAATACATCTGGCATCTGCTTAATGAAATTAATAAGCAGTTTGCAACCTTCAGACACAGTATTTTATAAGCTCCAAATGAGGTAATAAATGCTAATACATTACAGGTCACATCACTGAAACAGACCAAGTTTTCCAGGGCAACTGTAGTTCAGGAGAATTTGTGTTGTGGCCAAGACAAGGGAGGGGTCTAAACCCTAAATTACCTTTAATAAAGAGCAGCTATTCAAGGAACTAAGAACTAGTATTTATTTTAAATTACTGTGTTTTCTGCAGTAATATTGCAATTTTGTAGCAATTAAAATGTTGCAAAATAATGTTTTTTATACCAAGGTGTATTCCAGGATCTCACAGCTTTGATACTGCTGCAAATTTCTGACTGCCCCCTTTCAAAACTAAAGCATTCATATATTGCCTGAAACCAAGCAAGGTATTAAAAATATGGACAGACTAACCGATTGTATAAACAACTTCAACATCATCCATCTGTGAGTCAGTAATGCTGTTCTTGGCTTCACCTTTCACATCGCCTAGGAGAAAACCTTCCTGTAAAGGGGAAGAGGAAAAAAATATTCACATTAACAGTAGCATTGAACAGACACTCCTGCTGTACTCGGTGCTGGTGGGGCCTTACCTCCAGTCCTCTGTGCAGTTTTGGGTGCCACAATATAAGATATAAAAAAAGAAAAAGCTATTAGAGAATGTCCAAAGAAGGGCCGTGAAGATGGTGAAGGACCTTGAGGGGAAGCCGTATGAGGAGCGGTTGAGGTCACTTGGTGTATTCAGCCTGGGGAAGAGGGGATTGAGAGGAGACCTCATTGCAGTCTACAACGTCCTCCTGAGGGGCAGAGGAGGGGCAGGTACTGATCTCTTCACTCTTGTGACTAGTGACAGGACTCAAGGAAATATCATGAAGCTGAGTCGGGGGAGGTTTAGGTTGGATAAAGGAAAAGGTTTTTCACCCGGAGGGTGGTTGGGCACTGGAGCAGGCTCCCCAGGGAAGTGGTCACAGCACCAAGCCTGATAAAGAGTTCAACAAGTGTTTGGACAATGCTCTCACAGGGACGTGGTGTGACTTTTAGGGCAGTCCTCCTGAGCAGGGCCAGGAGTTGGACTTTGATGATCCTTATGGGTCCCCTCCGACTCAGGATATTATAAGAAGATTTTCCCTCTCATATTAAGTGCAAATGCTGTCTTCAGAAGAAGAAGAAAAAAAAGCTGTCAAAATGTCAAAATCAACTTTTTTTTTTTTTTTTAACAGA
>NW_020955337.1:995682-1003603 GCF_003031625.1 Empidonax traillii | reverse complement strand
TACGCGGGCTTCCCCTCAGCCGCCCGCGCCGCGGAGAGACGTGGGACGCGTAAGGGTTTTCTTCAGAGACGGTGTCCTTTCATGTTTGTCCTTTGTGTGCTTTCAAGGCTAATCAACAAGAGAGGCGATTGAATCGGTGAAAACGGATCACAGAGTCACGGGCTCGATTAGGCTGGGAAAGACCTCTGAGATCATCGAGCCCAACCTATGACCCAACATCACCATGTCAGCTAGACCATGGCACTAAGTGCCACATCCAGTCTTTCCTTAAACACCTCCAGGAAGGGTGCCTCCACCACCAACCTGGGCAGTCCATTCCAATTCCCAAGCACTCTTTCTGTGAAGAAATACAATCTAATGTTCAACCTAAATCTCCCCTTGCTAGGCTTAAGACTATAAGATAGCAGCTTACAAGCAATCTCTAAGTGATGTCCTGGTGTCAGAAAGACAAATTACTCTTTGGTAGAATTGGGTTTAGGGCTGGATGTGCTTCAGTGATCTCAGCCCAGGGGAAGGTTAGCAAAGCTTGGAAAGAAGGATCTATCACTTATAGTGGGTGCAAAGAATGCAGTATTTATGGTCCGCAAAGACATATGGCAGAACTCCCAAGATAAAGAAGAAACTAATAAAGACAACTCAACAACTATGCCGAATCAGCTCTGACTATGGGAAAGGTAATTCTGTTAGTCTGAGGTGACAACCACTGACTTAGGGCCACCAACTCAAGAAACCCACCGACCCAAAAGAAGAGAAAGACCATGGACTAGTTAGCATGCGAAGCAAGAGAATCATTAAAGAATAGAAGATACAATACTAATTAAAAAGATAACTATGTAACTTGTAACCACTGAACATGAATACCTTTATTTGCTAAAATATATAAATAGTGAAAAGTTTTGACAGTTGGCGTGCTTGATTTCTGAAATACCACCAAGCACCCATGATTGTGCAACTCTGAAATCGATAAAATATCTCTCTCGAGTGTATAATTATCGGCTTATTGCACATCGTGTAATGAATCCGATTTTGTGAAAAACAGTGCCAGACCTCACCTCCCCTGTGGCTGCTTCTATCCTCCTTCACTCTCCCAGCCTCTTTGATCCACCTGCCCAGTGAGACTCCTGGAAAATCATCCCTTTCAGTTTACCTTAAATGGCACAGTTCTTAAGTCTAAATTCCTGGAAACTGAAACAATTGAAACAGTGCTCTGATTTAGGAAGGCTGCTCAATCCCCTGCATCTCTGAGAGGCTTCTGGGGTGAACATCTGTGGGTGCAGCCCAAGTGCTTGTCCCAGGCATGAGGCCAGGTGTCCTGGCCCCATCCATGGCTGCCAGTCTCCTGCCTGCAAGCTCTGGGACCTGATGCAGCTCTAGGCCAAAAGGCAGGATCTGCACGCATGAAAGCACCTCTATGAGCTGCACTACAAGCTTTAGTTTGATGCTTTCATCAAAATGACATTTAAACTGAGCTACCTGGCCCACATCATCCTGCTGCGAGTGTGGGTGGAGTAAGCTGTGCTCATGTCTTGGGAGTGGGAGGATTGTGTCATGCCAGCCTGCAATATGAAAAGGCATGGCACTGGCTGAGCTGCTGTCCATAATAAGGCTTTCAAAACAGGCCGTGCAGCTGTGAGGATGTCTGGAGGTGCACTGTACTGTTTAAGATTATGGTGAAAATCTTCTGAGTTAAAAACCTAATAAATTGTGACAAGGAAGTAATGAAATGATAATGCTGAACAATGCTGAGCTGTAAATTGTACGACTTCTTCCTCAGATATAGACTGAGTTTGCAGGATGTCCGTTCTGTATTTTTTCAGTTGTCACATTTTAATAATTTTTAATACTTTTAGTAATGTATTTTTTCCCATTTTAGCAGGTATTCCTGACATAACAGTCAGAAGAAAGCTCTAGAAAACAATTTCAGGAAGGGAGAGTCAGAAGTGTCAACATTCTTTGAAATATCATCAGAGGTCTGGTCTAGAGGCCGCAGGAGCTTTACCCCTTCACATCAGGTGGGCAAATGTTTGATTTCCTCCCTCACCAGGACTATAGGTAAGCACATTCTTAGCCTTAGACATTAATTGCCTGACTCTTGAAATAGAATGTATGCTCCTGTGGTCTTTCAAGAGGTATTTCCATGCTTTTGGAGTCTCACATATATTTTTTATGTTGTATATAAAATTAATGTTCTCAGTGTAATATTTTTTCCATTAAAATTTGTTAGTAAGATTTAGAAGGAGAAGGGTTAGTTCTCGTATATTTAAATTTAAATAAAATCCTTAAAGTATTATTTAAAATATATGTGAATTGTGCCAATATTTAGGAGGGGAAAATTGTTGTGCTTCTTAGCTGTTGTTACGGTGGAGAGAGGGTCCAGCTAAGACTTTTATTTCTTAACACACTCATAAATGATCTAGATCTCTGGATAAGGGGAAGACAAGCCTCTGGCTGATACAGAATGATGGACGAGGGTAATGGGAAGGAGCTAGCATGCATTTCTTGCAATGCAGGCCCCATGGTATCAAAAAGGGGTAGTAAGTACAACACAACTGAAGTGATACATTGCAACAAATTATTCCATTATAGACCGCATTGCCGTGGTGAAGGCAACAAGAACTGATGGATATGTTCATATTCCATAGCTGTTTGTGGAGAAAATGATGAAAGGGGACGAATGTTGACATCTTTCAGGAATTGCCCCAAAAGACCCTATGCTGTGTTTGAAATCACTCCTAAGCCAGAGCTGGGAGAAAATTTTATGCATTTAACCAATGCAATAAATGTTGGGCATCAATAAATTATTTCATTGCATTCAGCATCGATGATACACAAACCATGTACAAGATTTATATGGACAATATATGGGATATGTTTTGAAAGTTGTGTAATACCTACACATCTGTGGTACCTATGCATTGCTGAGGCAAACAAACGTTGTCAGAACATGTAATGGATTTCCCTGTCTTGTGATACAAAGACTCAAGCCTGTTGTAAGCTACAGGATACAAAAAATAAGGTTCTATAATTGTTGAATTTATCTTGTGTGGAAACAATAATGCTTGTGCGATCAGAGCTAAATGTATTACAGTCATCCTGTGAGCAATACAGTAGTCAAACATACTTCTTCAGTGTTTTCATAATTCAGCTGTTGATGGCCAAAGATAAAGCATAAGCAGCACAATCTTTCTGTGGTCAGATATAAACACACATCTGTTTAGTGGTGTAGATGAGATCTGTACAGGCCTTAAGAGCAGCAGACACAGATCAGTTAGAATGTTAATGCAGAGGAGTACATAGTTGCATTTAAGTGCATGAAGACAGTGTGGTTTCTATAGATAAATATTACACTTGACATTGCTTACCATGCAATAGAATCATAGAATCATAGAATAGATTGGGTTGGAAAAGACCTTAATAGGTGACCTTTAATGTCATTCTGGCTTTTTGGAGGGTTTTTCACCAGTAAAGAATGAACCTCAGTCTTAATAAATATCAAAACAAAACTACCAGAGATTGTTTCCCCCTTGGGTAGCAATCAGGTGTGGAATTTGATGAATGTGATGTTGAAACATAGAGAAGACATAAACAAAAAACAAAAAGGCCCTTTTTTGTTTGTTTGTTTGGGTTTTTGCTGGTTTTGTTTGTTTGTTTTTAATAGCTGCAATTGAAAAAGATACATTCTTAGTAGTTTTCATGTGTAAATACACACATCAGAATTACTGGAGTGCACAATGCTCTGGTCAGTCCTGTTTGAAAGACTTTCTTATCCTGCAAACCATAATCCTGGCACTCCTGGATATAAACTGATGCTGGCTAATCAGCCCAGGTTTGCTCTCTTGACCCTGTGTCATTGACTTACAAGGCTTCTCTAAGTAGATCAGTCTGCTTTGTAGCATGACAAAACTCACACAGAAATACCAGGGAACCCCAAAACCAGAGTCAGGAGAATATTTAGCAATAGTAACAACTTCACATGCCTAATGGCAGTGCTGGTGTGTACTTCTGTACTTCTAGATGTAAGCAACTTTGGATCATGTTACAATTCAAAACAGTTAAATAATATACCCTGTATATTTACTATAAAAAAGATCAGCTGACAGATGGTTGACCATGATTGATAGTCATGGTCATTGTCATTCGCCTCAGGTACAAATTTCTCTTCGTTAACCTTTAGGGAATGTATTACTTCAACATCTGAAGCACCACGTGGCTGAAGCTGATGTGTCAGTGCTCCTTTGGAACAGTATCTGCTGGGGACATACAGTGTTCTGGTTGTCTGATAAGAAAGGCGTTACAAGAAAGGCAGGCTGCAAACTCCTGTAGGATATCCCCTCAGAGTCACTGGAATAGTTAGTACCGAACAGGAAGGAAGCATCCCTGGAAAGAGTGGTTCCCAAAATTTCTGTGACTGTGGGATACCTTCTCATTGAGGCTATGCCAAGTGTTATTTCCAGTCTGTGTCTGCACTAGGATGTGTATTGGGAAGGCAAAACCATCGTGGCACTTCTTGAAAGCTGTTACGTCTCATTCCCGTTTTTTATCTGTTCACAGTGTATGTGAATCTGCTCAGAAGCTGACTGCTGGATAGCCACTCCTGTACAGGAAAAGGCTATTTATACTTGATTTAACCCTTCCATGTAAGGCACTACAGATAGACAGAGGTCAGTGCCATGGTTTGCTTCTCCTTGTGCTGAAAAAATAAATGGGTCGCAAATCCGGTTCCCTGTGACAATTGGCAATTAGGCATTAGGCAATGTTTTGCAATAAGAAATTAGTAGAATGACCCCAAGGGATCAAGAGCCAAGAGGAGGTGGCTGACACCCATTCCATCTCCTTTTCATTTCCCTAGGAGACCAGGAATTGTTTCAGGTGAATTTCTTATGCTTGTGGGTGTCAAATTGAGATTTGTTAAATTAAAGGGAGCTTTGCTCTTGAATTCCTCCTGTGTCACCAGCATCCCTTTCTTTTAAGTTAGATTTCACAAACAGAGAGTTTTGCACATTGTCTTATGGCTTTTCTTGACATTCAGGGTACTTTGTGGTAAAGAAATGCTTGTGGCTGTTTGGTATAAATTCATCAGCTGTTACATACTGGACCTTACAATTGAATGCTACATTCTGTTGCTGCATGTTTATTTGAATTATTTGCAATACCTTCACACTTCCTTCTCCCAGGTTCAAAATGGACATGATTGCAGCATGGCTGGCTATTGATAAGAGGGACAAAGAGGGCAGAAGAATGACATGCAGAAGCTCTGTTTAGTCAGTGGATGACAGAATTAATTCTGAAAGAAATTACTGTGCCAAGAAAATTTGTGTAGTCCCCTCATAAACTGTAGTTATTCAGCTCATACTGGAATTCAACAAACATGTACAGTGGTTCTTTTGAAATAATATTAATAAGAGATCAATTATTGTGATATAAAAAGCTATGCCAAATTTTGACCAAAAAACAGGAAGCTGTGTTATGAATTGTCTCGAGAAATAAAGGATTTCCTATCTCCTTCACATCATAAGCAAGTGCATCGCCTTCATTCAGGGCAGAGATAAAATTCCAATCCAAATGAACTCTGTAGTGCCTTTGGGCTGGATATTTGGACCACATTGATAGAGAGGCCACCAGCAACTCCTGAATTCTTTCACTTTATAGGACTGCCATCCCTGTGGCCTCCTCTTTCACAAACCTGCAAGGGGCTGGGGCTCCCAGCCTGGCAAGATGATGCTTTCACTGCCGTGGGTTGTTGCAATGTTATGTGTCCAGGAACAAACTGAGTGGAATTGGTGTAGTAATTATCTTTTGCTGTGTGGAAAATGTGACATGTTGGGCGAAAAGCAATAGACTGTCAAGGTGTCTCAATTTATTCCTCCTCTAAACCTGCTCTGCTTCCTTTTTTTTCTGATATACCTGTGATAATTGTCTCAGCAGCCCTCAAGAAGCCTCATATGTCTTGGACTGAGTGGTTTGCCAGGGAAAATTATAGCTGACAATCCCATAATTCAGCATAATGGATGGGTGAATATGGGAGGGGGTTGCTTGCTCTCTGGTCTTTTTAGAAGGTGGCAGGTAAGAATTACAGTGTCTGTCTGTGCTCATAGTGTAGTGGGGAATATGACTTTGTAAGAGTTAGGCAGTGAAAATTGTAAGGTTTCGTGGGATGGAAAACAATTCTCCCTTATTCATGAGAGGAAACATCTTCTTACTCCCACCCAGGGTAGGGAAGTCTGTCTTCCCTTCTATCCTTTTAAGAAAGAATCCATCTTCTGTGTGCCCAGACTTATTGCTGAGGCATCCCATTAAGCGAGTCACCACATTCTCCTGTAACTTTGTGGTGTCCTATCAATACTTAACTTTGCCCACCTTTCCTGCCTCAATCAGGTCCCAGAAACTACCTCCACCCTCCCGCCCACGAGATTTTTAGGGCCCAGGCGACATGCATACCGATCCCCTGTGCTGGGGCTGATGGCAGCTCTTCAGAGACGCTGCCTTGTGCCAGGTGGATCAACGCCTGCCCATCCAGCTCTCCACCATACGCCACCCTGGGGAACATGTGTTAGCTGGGCAAACCACTCGAGGAAGAGACCAGATATGAGAACGTAAGGAGTGGCAGCTAAACAGAAATGGGTGAGTAAAGTTTTACAAACAGTAAAACATTTTCCCAGGGCAGCCTAGAACTGGAGCCTTTTTGTGGGGCAGGTGAGAAAATAGTGTGTAATGGCATACCTGGCAGTGGCAGCGTGATGAGAGAGCGAGGGGCTTGAGGTTGCCATTGAAAGAAAGAGCAATGGGAAGGCAGAAAAAAACAGACAAATCAGCAAGGTTTTGCAGAAGATACAGAAAGCTCAGAAAGAAGCCAGAAAGGGGAGAGAAGGCAAAGAAGCTAACTAATGAGAAAAAGCAAAAGAAAAGTTAGACTGCTGAAAAAGATTGCAGTGTAGTTGCAAAGACCCGAGGGATGTCATTCAGCAGCAAATCTGAAGATACAAAAGCTACTTGACTCACTATAGGGCACAAGAAGCATACCAATGGATCCACATGAGCTTGAGAACATGTCAGGATCCTGCTTGTTGGCGCCTGGGCATGTGGTATTAACTAGAGGACTTCAAGGTGGTACAGCCCACTCTGACACCTGTGCTTCTGTTACTGACTGGAGGGTATTGGGTGCACTTTCTACAGAGGATCTTTGGGTCTGCTTTCATGTCCAAGAAAATCCAGTTTGTGCGTACTCAGACTGCTCCACAAACCAAATAATGGTACATGTTTTTAAAGGACAGCCCCAGCTTTATAAAAACACACCAATGTAAGTATGCGCAAAGGGAAGATGATTTGTGGACTAGCATATCACTGTCTTGGAAGTTTTGCTCATACTACCAAAGTTAGCTAATTTGTTCTGTGAGAAGTTTGTAAACAAGCAGCTGGTGGGCTCCCCTTAAGTTCTAGAGTTATTCACCTCTGTATCTTCTGTCATGTATACAAAAAGGCAGGAGGGAGATGGCTGTAAGGGGTTGAACTGTGTCTTTCCTAAGAAATACTGAATTAAATTATTGACAGTTGATAGGATAGAAGGAGAAACCAGATTATCTATTGCATTTCAATTCTGTAGCTGAATAGATGAAAAGGTAGATGGCTTGTTACTTCACCACAGTGTATTTTGTAACCCTGTAATACAGGCTTTTTGGCTAATTTCTGGTAGAGCAATGGAGGGAGCAGGTTTATTGTATTGTCAGTCCCTGCCTGCTGAAACTTGCATCTTCATTTCCTGTGTGTTATTAAAAAATAAAATAAAAAGGCCTGACTTGTGCCTCAAGCTTCATTTTCATTCCTTTGGTCAAATACCAAAAGGAGGCAGTGATTTCTTCATGAAGGAGAAAAACGGACTAAATATGTCATCAATTTGTGCAAATGTCAGTTGGAGAAGTGCTCC
>NW_020955337.1:928032-995230 GCF_003031625.1 Empidonax traillii | reverse complement strand
TTTTTTTTTTTTTTTTTTTTTTTTTTTTTTTTTTTTTTTTTTTTTTTTTTTTTTTTTTTTTTTTTTTTTTTTTTTTTTTTTTTTTTTTTTTTTTTTTTTTTTTTTTTTTTTTTTTTTTTTTTTTTTTTTTTTTTTTTTTTTTTTTTTTTTTTTTTTTTTTGTTCTCCCCTGGTGAGTAAATGCTTATCAATTACAAGGAAGTGGGTGGAGTTAGGGCGGGATAAAGGGTAGAAATCACATTATCACTGTGAGTATCTGTGGTGTCAGGCTTCAGAGAGCAGCAGCCTTCGCCTAGAGATAGCTTTGGCTCTTAGAATGTGTGATTTTTATTTGCCTCCGTCTCTGGAAGCTTGCTAGAATCTCTGCTACTGATGAGCATATATTCTCAGAAAGGCAACTGGTTGGCATTTTGGAGGAGTAAGAATGGAAGAAAATAGAGAGGGCCATGGCCTTGCAGAAAGCAAGATTTTGTCTCTCTGGATGATTTTGTTTGTGACTTTAGTTTTGTTGCCTTCAATATTCCGAGTGTCCTTGGGAATTTCTCATTTTTATGTGAAATGTGTAGTAAAAATATTAGAGGTAAGTTGAGAATTAGATTCAAAAGGTATGTGTTTGCTACAGGACATGTTTAATAAAAATCTGTACATTTTATATAGAAGCCATAAAAGTCAGCAGAAAGAATTCCATTAAGTTGGATGTGTTGTTTGAAGTTTTATTTTACATTATAGTCTTTGAGTGGTGTCTTTAATGATATCTAGTTATGTGGTGGCTTATATATAATCTGCTGCTGGTTTAAGGTTTTCTTGGATTAAAGTAGAGACTCCATGACCTATTCTAGTTCAAGCTAGTTAAAGTACTTCATGCGAGCAGAAAACTTATGATAAGTCAGATTTAAAGAAAAAGATGTATTAGTTTATGGGACTTGGTAAGTAATAAGAACATGTATTTTAGATGTACATAAGATTCAGTAGTTTTATTTGGGTTATTTTATTTACATGGTATTAACATTCTAGGTAAGAATATTCACTCTGTGTGTTGCTTCTTCCAGATATAAATCTGGGGGATCCTGCAGTTACAAGTTCTGTTGTACGAGACTTGAATCTGTGCAACCTTCTAAAAGTGTAATTTTTCTAGGGATGAACAGACTATGGCTGAGATCCTGATTCTGCTGCTATCAGTAAGAGGTTTCTGGGTTTTTAAAATAAGCCATAATTCCATTTAGTTTCTCAAGTTTGACTTTTCATATCCATCATTAGACAGAAGTAGGTGCAGTGAATTCATCATACTGAACAGTGAAGGATTTCCATTTTCCAGTAGATTAACTTTGTGCTTCTGGCACAAACCTGCTTTCTGTGAATACACTTTCAACTTGTGGCAGAAAACACATTACTAGTATTGTTGCTATAATTATTATTAAACTGTTGGAGTTATCTATTTGTGCAGTAGAACATGTCTGTAGCCATGTGATATAGTTCATATCATGACCATCTTACCTTGCCAATTCTGTCTTTTCTCCTGTCCTATAATTCTTCTGTCTCTTTTTGTTTATTTGTGTTTGTGTGTTTGTTTTTTATTTTGTTTCATTTTAGTACTGGTTAAGAGCTCTTGGGCAGGATCTATCTTCAGCTGTATGAACAACATTTAGCATAGTGCACAGGACAGCAAAGTTTAGGGTTACTTGCTTTTTCAGATACAGATGTTAATGGGAAATGACTGCCTGGAGTGGCTATATGTAATATTGGCCTTTACATGTGATATGATTTTTAATCAGCTAGTGCTATGCTAATTAAATTCTTCTTGGTACCTTCTTAGTACCTTATCTTGTTGGCACGCTTATATCAAACCTGAGAAGGTCCTTGGACAGATTTGCTGCTGCAGTCGGCAGATATTGAAAATAACATCTGTATTTTTCCCCCACCCTGTGCATTTTCCAGCTTTGAGGGATGTCTGACGCACTCAGTGTGTGCTTCATATAGGAAGGCACTCCTCTTTCGCAAAGCACATTAGATATTTCTCTTTCCACAGTTTTTGTAACAGGTTATAAGCATGATAATTTTGTGTTCACAATGTGGAGGATCAATATATCAAAAAAGAAATAATTAAGTTAATTGTTATGTGATGAGGTGCAGCCTTTTATATCTAGTTCCCTGGGGCCACAGCACCTAATAGCAGGAACAGCACAACTCCACGCACTGCAGTTCAGGCTGGCTTGTTTTGTGCTTTAGTTCAAAGTTACTCCTTAATTGTCTGACAGACCAAAAAAAAGAGTTTCCTCTGTTTTCGTCTTACAGGTAATTCCACCTATTTTCTTTGAAGTATTGTTCAAATGCTTCTCATTATGCCAAAAGAGTAACTAAGAGCTATTTTGGGGGGAAATGGGAGGGAGAGAGGATGGAGAGAATTTTAGGTCACCTTTGCTTGTGCTGTGGCCCACTTGGCTCTTTGCAAGGAAAGGTAGGACTGGGAAATGCTGGGTTAAAGCTCATGCATGTCATTGCTGGGCCTATTCTTGAAGTCCTGGGGTTCATTCCTCAGAATATGGCCAAAACTGCAGACTTGGGGTACAGTCAGCTTTAAAGCAGGCTTCTATGCGCCCCTTGTTCAAGACATGAACAACCTGACATTGAAAGCCCAGTGAAGTGCGGACTGATTTCCAGCTGTGACATTATCTACCTGAAATACTGCTAATGTGGTAATGCACAGAGACCGACCGTGGTTCCTGTTTTTATCCGGAATGGCGAAACAGGATGCCTTACTGGATAGCTAAGCTGAAAATGCTAAGAGCAGATGCTTAGTCATATATTAGCACACTATGGATTATATTGCAGGAATATCAGTGCTTTAGAAAGTACCAAACAACTGGTTGAGGTTTCAGCAAAAAATCCAACCTTGAGCACTACGACTGGATTCTCCATTGTGTTGCATTTTATTTAGTCTGTTATGTAGACCAGCAGAATTAACAGAAAACTTCTCACCTGGCAGCACTTTATATTTGTTTCTTACAGCTGTAAATGGCAAATAGGGAGGCAGAGGGAAAACATGTTTTATTTTCCTCCATGTTTGTCAATTTGAGGAAACTATAAGAGTAGAGACTGAAATCAAGTCAGAAAATATTTTTCAAAGAAAGTATATTTGTAGCCCTTTCTGAATTTGCTGGGAGCAAAAAAAAAAAAAATTATTTTAGAATAAAGCTCAAGTTTTCAGATCTATTACTGAGCATTGAGTAATGGTGGCATATGTTGAGATAAGTCAATTTGATTTCTTGGCTTCACTGAAGTGTTTTAGCACTGTGAACAGTGACTGGAACAAATGGAAAAAATGTAATCGTGTATGGAAATAATTGGTACCTTCTGCTGCTTTTGCATCAAGGAATCTAGATATTAGTTGTTTCAGAAAGAGAAAAAAAACCCCTTTTTCAAAAGCAGGATTCAAGGTTTGAAAATTTGGGGGGTGACAGGTTTTGTTTGAGTTTTTTTTTTGATTTTTTTTTTCCCTTAGGACATATTAATATAATAGCAAAAGATCTCCAATAGAGGAATTTCTCAAGTGCATAACTATTAGCCTGTAATAATTATTATTATCCTTAATTTATCCTTAAAATATTTCTGGAAGTGATAATGATGAATGTGGTTTGGTTTCTGATAGGGTTATTTTTTTCCCATATGCTTGTAAACTTCTATTTGTAAATAACGTGTTTTCTCTGAGTTTGTCTTGTCTAAATCAGGGTTTGATGGAAATGACAACACTAGCAAAGCTATGCTAGGGATGTTATTCCAGCTGTTGCAAAAGAAAATGCCTTTGCTAGGATGAAACGTACACCATGCTCTTGCAGTCCTGTGGAGAGTCAAAGAAACATGTTGAACAGCTGTAGCTCTATTTGCTCTGGAATTTTGAGTTCTGAAGTTTTGTATGAAATTTGAGCACTGTTGTTTCTTCAGAAATACATGTAGGAAAGACGTCTAATAATTGTGAATAGTGTTTGAATTGATAGCTACACAGAGGTAGCTAATATGCTGTAAACTCCCACTGGAGTATGGGCAGATGTTGCTGACACTTAAACTGGTGAAAGAAGCTCCCTACTGTGCTTTCAAATAGCTCAGCTATCCTGACTAGCCTATGCAACAAACCCCAAATAAATTACGGCTGTGCTCTTATCCTAAACAAATGTTTGTGACCCTTCTCAACCTGTTTCATCAGCCCTCACTAAAGCAGGCAGGAGATTTGTGAGTCCTTTCCACAGTCTGATGGTAGACAGTCTCACATCCTCTCAGACATGCAATATAATACTCAGATCATTTGATATGGGTTCTTGGTTTTGATGTGAAAGGGAAAATGAGGCCAGATAAAAAGGACTGTTGGATGAAAAGGTCCCAAGTTCTCTATCTTAGATGATGATTTTAGTTTGTGCTAAAAAAACTACTGACCTCCTTGCCATTGTATTGGAAGACTTTATGTGGAGTAATTGCCCCAAAGCCTATGAGAATAGGATTGAGAAAAACCACTGTAACGAATGACTAGAAAAACCTCTTGTGAGAACATGGGAGAAGACGTAGTAAAATATGGGAAGAGATGCAAAACTGAATTATTACATAGTATAGAAAAATGGAGTACTTTAAATGGAAAAGGGAGGAAAACCCACAAGAATCCCACAAAAAACACAAAAAGTGAGATTTCGTAAAATGAACATTCCATATTGTATAGCTTTTCCTGTCAAGTACTATAAAGAAAGTAATTAATATAACCAAGTATTGGGCATTCTTATTTTGTTTAGAATGTAATTACAGGAAGCTCAAACAAATGGACTGTTTGAGTTGAGCTGTCAGGTCTTCAGCATTCCATCTGGGATCAACCACTGGATGTTTGGACTCCTTGTGTCCTCATCACTTCAGAAATGGCAGTGAGGAAAGCACAGCAGCCGAGTTCTTATTCAGTCAGCAAACTTAGCAATGAAGTTGCTACATTTAATACTTAAATTCTGTGTTAGTTGCAACATCTGTTTTTTTTTTTCCTGTAAGGCATTTAAAACATCCTTTCATTACTGTTTTGCAACAAAGACCAGCATGACAGCTCTGTCTCAATACTGTGCAATACAAAGGTGATCACAAAGACGTATTTAATTTTTAAAAACAAATTATACGTACAGATGCAACTGGATGCAGAACAACATAGTAGCTACTCTGCTGGGTCAGTCCAGAGTTTGACTCAGACAGACAGCTTTGACAGGCTTCAATTCAACTGCTTGATTAAAAGCTAGGTGGTTGTATGGTCATATTCCCTCCTCACTCCTTGTTGCCTCGGTTTCCCATGTCAGTTCATGAGCTGGTTTCCATCCATGCTTTTTTTATAACTGCTCCCATTTCAAACTATCTCTGGTGACATGTTCTGAACAATGAACTCACAATTGTGTTTTGTGGAAATATATTGCCTTTTTCTTGCTCATACACTCTGCCCAGCATGTTTATACGGTAAACCCCAGTTCTTGTGTTAGAAAACAGAAAACTGTATCCTTATGCACTTGCTCTGTGCCAGTCCAGATTTTGTAGACCTCTGTCCAATGCCATCTTGGCCGAGCTGACAAGCCCTCTGAAACTGTTCAGTCCTTGAAAGCTCCTCCTCTTCTGCCTTGTCCCCCCGTCTTTGTAGCCTTGACTATTTAGTTACAGCCACTTTCGTCTCACTCTTTCTCTGTCCTATGAGTCAATACTTATATTTTACTAGTAACTTGCATAAATTTTTGTTGGTTTTGACTTGTCTGGCTCATTTAAATTAGTTAACATATATTTTGAGTCAGCTTGGTCAGTAATTTTCACCCTTTTACTATCTGGCAATCAAAAGCCAGCCTCCTTGAGGCATTCCAAATCCTTCAGGACAGTATGCGCAAGCTCATTTCTGGCAGTGCTTGCTGGCTGTAGGAGGACTGTGACAGGCAAGATAAGGGTGGTAGACAGGAGATAGGAAAGCAGAGAGTAAGGCAAAAAGGCTTTATTTGTCAAGCTCAGTGATTTTTATTTATTTTCCTCTCTCATGCCATACAGCCATCCTAAAAGAATATTGGGGAAGGGGTGAGGACCAGCAGTACATTATAAAGAGGTTAAATTTGCCACATGTCTGCCTTTACTCTCTTTTGCAATATTCCTGTACCTGTTCTATATGTTCTTTCATTTCTCAGTGTGTGGGCTGCTATTTTCATGACATCTCCTGGCTCCACAATTCTGGCTGACTCTTCATGTGTTGCAAAAGATTGAGACAGGTGATGTACCAGTTGACCTTTTCAAGAGAGTAATTGGGAAGTACAGACAAGGTGAAGGTCTGTGGTATGGTTTGTTTGTTTGTGTTTTTTAATTATTTCTTTTTTTGGTTTTGTTTGTTTGTTTGTTTTATGGTGCTACAACAGATGGTTTGCATGGAGTTTAAAATACCCCATCAAAGCCTATTCTGCTTTTACTTTTTTCTTTTCTTTTAAGATGGCTGTTAAGAAAAAGTCAACTAAGGGTAACTAAAATATCCTAATTACGCATTGGCAAAGTGTCCCTTTTTTTGCTGACTTTAATGCTACAGAAGGAGCTGGTAGAGAGCATGCAAAACTTTAAGGTGGCAAAAAAGCTAACTGATGTTGGCACATGCAACACACTGTAATGTAGTGAAGACTATTTGAGATCAGCTTTGTGGTGACTTAAATGGCTGCACACATCAGTAAGAAGGAAATACAGTTTAAGCAGGAGTTTATCCTGGAGCAGATGGATTATCCCTATTTGTTGTAGATGGGTAGCTTTAATAGCAGGTGAAGGCATGAGTTGAGTGGGTCATGGATGAGCAGAGCCTACTCTCAAGCATCCTGTGTCCTTTGTTAGGCCAGATATCTTGACATAAATACAGAAAGATCTAGGACTCACTAGAGCTACTATTTATATATGTATGATGAAAACATTCAAAATATGACAACTTGAAAAATTAGGCATACTGGTATATTTGATTTTGCTAATGGAGAGTTTTATGATGTTCTGCACAGGGAGGAGAAACTTGGTTTAGCTCCAAAAGGGTGAAGACAGGGAAGGGTGAAAACCCATTACCAAAGCTACTTCTTCAGAAATACCATGGACAGAAAATGTTGCTGCCTTTGTTTTCTGTTAACAGAAACCACATTAATGCCCTAAAAATGAGGTAATCTCTTTTATTCGTTAAAATTAATTTTTTTTAGACCTATTTTTTCAGCATCTCTCTAACGTCAGTGATAGTATTTTGCAAAACCCTATTGCCTGAAGCTAACTGGAGAAGAGAGAGTTTTGGACCCATGGATCTCATAGTCTCTCAGGGAGCTTAGTAATTTGTTGAGCCTCCAGAAGAAAAACAACTGTGTCCTGAAAAGAAGTTTGAGCCAAACAATTTTTCCTAGAAATGGAAAAAGATAGCCTGTGTAACAAATGAAACAGGAGGTGAGCAGGACAGCCTTCAGGCTCACTGAAAAATGAAAATCTAAGACAGGGTAGGAGTAAAAGAGACTCAGACAACTCACCTAAGGTAATTACAGAATGTCTAGAAATGATGAAATTAAAACCATCAACATCTACTTTTCTTGTTTTGGGAACAGTGGGCCACCCTGCAGATTGAGGAGGGAGTAAAAAAGCAGAAGACGTTGGCACTTGAAAATTTAATCTCCACTGGTAAGATCTCTGGATGAAGGGGGCACAGCACTATTCATCTTGTAAAAAGGAACTGTTTAAAGACCTTACTTAGAAAGGACTTTGATGGGCAAATAACTGTTGAAGTTACAAAGCTACAGAAGGATGTTATAAGCAAGATAATCTGCCGATTATTGAGTCTTCTTGAATAAAAGAAGCAAGAGACTAATATAGAAAGACATTGCTGATAAGCATTTGGGAAGCTGTCCCTGTTTTCATAAGTATTTTGTGCTTTCTGACTCCATCAGCTCTCTCTTTACAAGATTGAGAGGAATGAGTGTTCTTTGCTCTTCATGTTGCTCTGCATGGATTCTCTTCTGTTTCTTGTAACTTCTTGCTTGCAAAAAACCCAGGGTCTCTCAAGTAAAGGAGCTACAGCATTCCATGGATCACAGTTGAATTTTGCGTTTTTGTCTAGGCACGAGGACAAAATCAAAGTAAATTTTCCCCCCCAACTATTTTTCCTTTCTTCTTTGACCAGAGGGGAGTGGGTTAAGTTCTCATGGTAATCCTTTTCCTTGTAGTGTCACTTTTAGTCATTAGTCATGTAGACTGCTTGGTTTCTCAGCTAATAAATTTTGGGTCTGATGACTTTCTGGGTGTTGAAAGTTTGATTGAAGTGCAGCTGGAGAAAAATTTTGTGATTCTGGACAGGGGTAGTATATTGATTAAGATAAATTAAGTGTATTTTGAATAATGCACATTTAATGTCATCCAATACACCCCCTCCAAAAAAACCCCCCCAAACAAAACAAAAAACAAAACAAACAAACAAACAGCAAACAAGAAGGCCAAGTGTTAGCTGGTTTGAATCAAGACAATTTTAGTCACTTTAACCAGCCGGATGAGAATCTGGTCTCAGAGTGACCTCAGCAAACACAACGAAACTTACTGTGTAATTGTCCTATGGGGTGTAATTTTACAAATAGCAGGACATGAATGTGTTGTTATTCTTTCAGCACAATGTGTCTGTGTTACACTATGTATGTTTGGGTGGGGAGGAAATCTAGACACTTCCAAGTTTCTTGGTACTGAGGGGACTCTTAAAGGAGAAGGGATAGGGGAAGAGAGAAGGCTCTGAAAAAACAATACAGAGGAAAGGGTTTGTTATAGCTGGGAAAAAGTAAAACTAATCAACAAGAACAACAACTATGCAAGCACTGGCTGAATCTGAGTCAGGGCACCAGGAGGGATCTGCAATCTTGGCAGTGCGTGGTTGACATTTCTACAACATATGTTGTTTGGTAAATGGCAGTGAAGTAGGTGTTGTGCTCAAGGTTTTATTTGCAGCTGGATCTGAATGCTTTTCTCCTTCCTCAGCAATTTAGGGGGGTTATATGGCATAGGGTTCAAGAAGTAACTTGTGGAATTAAAAGTCAGTACATAAATGAGGCATAACAATACAATTATGGTGCCTGAGTAGGAGGAGAGCTATTTCTAAAAAGCACATGTATTTTACTCTCTTTGGAATCCATATTGTTCATTTCACCGTGTGGAAGGAGGGCTCATTTCCTCATGCAGGCATCATCCAGAGAGATGAAACTCCCATGGAAGAGGAGATTGCTGGCTGGCGCCAAGGATCCTTCAGCCTTGCCGATGTTATGTACTTCTCCAAGAAGGGGTGCGAGGCAGTTGCAGAAGATGAAGTCACTCGGCGGTTCTCCTCTGAGGAGCTGGTGTCCTGGAACCTCCTCAGCAGAACCAATGCCAACTTGCACCGTGTCAGCTGGCAACTGACTGTTGTGTGGGTCATTGGGATCCTAATTCGGTATTGTCTCCTGCTGCCTTTTCGGTGAGCCAGGTGTAATTCGCTGGGATCTGCATTTCATGTTACTTTTTAAGGAATTTGTGAAATAATATGGCTTTTGTCTGTTTTCCAAGATGCCATCTAAACTCAAATATCCCTAAAAGAAAAAAAAGAGGTGCCGAAGATGTAAATTTTTCATGTTCCATATGTTTTATTAGTAATTAATTAATAGTAATTAATTTGTTTTTACAATCCAGCAAAACTATATACGAATGAACTGGATATCTTATTGTAAGGTAAAGTAACAATTGTTTCAACTGGAAGGATCAGGCTCTACTTGCCTAAGAGACAGGGAGACTGCGCACCGAACACGTGGGATTTGAAGCAAAGCCAGTGTTCACAGGGCACAGGGCTGAATGGAGGGGAAAAATAAGGCACCACTTAGAATGTATTAAATGTTCAGCATTCTAAAATTTTCTATTAAGCAAAGCCAACCTTTGTCGTATTGACCAAACCATTACAAATATTCGTGTGTTCTTGCAAAGAACAGGAGCTTTTAAAATTTCTTATTCGTTTGATGAGTGTGCAGTATACTTACAACCTTGATGCAGTGCATGAAGGAATTTTGTACCAGTCACATATGCACCAACACCAAGCACGTATGCCTGGCTGTAACCTTGGATATACAGCTTAAGAAGACAACATTTGTGTAGAAATGGCTTCAATTAACTGGTTGGGTCAGCCATTAGTAACCAAGGGAATTTAATTTTCATCCTTTTAGAGTGGAAATACATACCAAAATTTCTGGATAGGTTTTTTTAAAAATGAAATTCTGAGACCCTTTTGGCCCTGAGATATATCACCTGCATAAAAGAACACCAGCTACTACTTGCTGTTCTCTTTGAACACCATGGCTTCTTTACCCTGTGGCACCTTCAGATCAGAGTATGGTGCTTTTTGGAAGTTAGGCTCCAAGCAGCACAAGGTTTTGTAACCCGTGCAGGATTAACTGGGTGAAAACATGTGCTCATATTTTCCTGTTGGCCATAAGTGGTTTGTATTGCTAGTTAGATGCTATTGATGGTGGAGGGAAGCATTGAGAAATGGATCAAAGGGCCAAATAAAATGTTTTCTTGCTTATTCTTCCAGTTTTGCTTCTTAGCATTTAATTAAGATTATTTTACTTTGTAGCGTCTGCTTGTCTGTTTTCAACATCCTATTGCTGGTGTTGGCCACTACAGTAGTAGGACAATTTCCAAATGGCAGGTAGGTGTTTGCTGAGAGCTCCTCTGCTATCTTTTTCATTTCTTTAAGGATTTAAACTAGTAGTTGGAACACTCTGCTTGTGTCCAGAGGATTAATGTGGACTATCATGGGGTGAATTTTCTCTACTGTAAACTTACAGAGTGATATGAGAGAGAATATGGTAATGGCATCTGAAAGCAGACACGCAATGTAAGCCAGATAGGCAGTGCTGAAAGCATGTCTTAGAGTGTAAAAGAGAGTATGCTCTACTGAGTCAGAACAGGGCCATTAAATCACCTGTCCTGAGCAGTTCCATATTAATAGTTTGAGATTGTTGTGTCCTGTCACTGCAAGAAACTCAAACATGATTCACCAGCTAGGTAGTTCTATATTAAACTTATGTTAGTGAATGAGAAGAAATCTATAAAACAAAACCCTGTTATCTTCTCTGCTTTGAATCTGGTGGGTTTAGAATAGATTACAGCAAGAGAGTGGATCAAGAATATCTCTTATACCAATATGCTCCTTCTGCATGGCATTGTTAGTGCGATGAGCCCTCTTAGTACAGGCTTTGTAGTAACAGCTATTTGGAATAATCTGGAGAGTTCACATTGCAGTGTTCTATGCCTGACTACATAGAAGTGGAAATGTATGTATGGCTTCATTTCTTTTAGAGTTAAAGGCTGGTTGAGCAACCAGGTTCAGATGATATGTGCCACACTAGGTGTCCGAAGTCTGAGTGGTCTTGTTCATTTCCACAACAGGTGAGTGGTGCCAACCTGCTCTCAGTGGTTTGGTGTTGGTTCTTACAGTACTTAATGTCTCAGGTTTCAGAGAAGGATTCTTATTCCATTACTGCATGAATACTATGATGGCATAATTTATCCAAAAAGCTGTCTGGATCATCTAGACTCTGTCAGGATGTTTGCACGCCCTATTGTGTCTTCTGTTGTGTAGTGGCAGTGTATGTGTAGGTGAAGTAGTACTGCATTCCTGGTTAAATAGACACTTAGGCATTTTTCAATGTTTGCCATGAACTTGTTTTAATCACATGCAAAAATATTGCCATAAAATGTTCAGCTGTCCCAGTAGCCAATTTGTGTAGTAACTGTGCTCTCTCCTGAAGAAAGTTATGGGTGGTATTTTGGTAAATCTTTGCAGTGTCTTGCTTGCTTAATGGTGTGCTTTATGTAATGAAGGCTTCTGAAATATCTTGTTTGTGCTTCAGAAAGAAAAGCAAAATCATGCTCCAGCATCTTCGCTTTTAGAATTTTGCTGTCCAAATATTCTTTGATAAGTGCCTCTGTGAAGGGTAATATATGCAGCTAAAATGCATATCCAGGGAAATCTCATATTTTCAGCTAAAAGGAAACTGGTTTTGGCGAAATGCCAGAACTGCTGAAATCTGAAGGGACTCTTGAAAGTATGAGGAAAGATGACTTATCTGCTGTAATGTACCATCAGAAATTTTAACATTTATGTTGTAATACTAGTATTTAAAAATGTTTTGTGTTCTCTCACTTCCTATGGATTTGCAGATAAGCCGTGGGCCTGAAATGTTTTTGTCACTCAGTCTTGATTGGGCATGTATGCTTGCTGGATGGATCACCTGTAGTCTGGAGAATAAATGTTTAATAATTACCTTTATGGTTGTCATTGCAGGGAAAACAGACCACAGCAAGGAGGCATCTGTGTAGCCAACCACACATCTCCATTAGATGTCCTAATCCTGGCCAGTGATGGATGCTATTCCTTGGTATGAACAAGAGAGTTGGTAAATATCAGTAATGCTGAGATGCCTGTGTTGGGTAAGAGAATAAACTGGTAGAAAGAGGGGGATTTGATAGCATTCAAACTCGCCTTTTTGACTGCAAAAAAGTATGCGCAGGCAAGTTTGTTTGCATTTATGACCTAGAGATTTGGTATAATTTGTGAAAAAGCTTAGAAACAGATGCATCTGTGTTTAGCATTTTATCCTTAAGTGTGGGTGTGTTTGTATAGTAACAAGTTTGTTTTGCAGGTTGGCCAGGTGCATGGAGGGCTTATAGGACTTATTCAGAAGTCTTGCATGAAGACCTCTCAGCATGTCTTATTTGAACGCTCGGAAATGAAAGACCGTCATCTGGTGAGGAAAAAGTAAGGTAGTGTGAGGTGTTTGCTTAATTGTCTGGTCAGGTCTAATAACTGTGAGGTCCATGAGTGAGCTGAGGCTGCTCTTACCCTGCATCTCTCCTTGGTGGGCAGCTGTATGTTGTCATCAGTGCAAGGTTTGGAACTGCTCCATCAGAGATAGTGCAGGGTATAGCAATCATCTATTAGATGGTCTTTAAGGTCCCTTCCAGCCCAAACTATTCTAATCATTCTACTCCATGTTTGATCACTTGCCATGTAACCTCTGGGAATTTCCACATTGCTAGAACTTCCCTGTCTGCCACAGGCAGGACCCTGTTCGTTCAGTTTTGAGGCTTTGATTTTGGATGTCAGGACAGAAACCAGAGTTCTATCTGCACTCCTGCTTCATAGATCATGGCTTGTATTGGTACCTTTACTCACCAGCTCTGAGCAACAAAGCTGGCTGTATCTGCTGTGATCACAGGATAAAGGGAGAGTGATTGCAGCTGCTAGAAGCTGGAAGAGCACCTTGAGTAGTGTCATAAAAGTTTTGCTTAATGCCTATATTGCTCTCCAGACATGCAATATTGATTCCTGGCAGAGACAGCAGGCTGGACTTTAAGGACATAACCGGGATTGACTCAGTATGACAGTTCTTATAGAATCAGGTGTTTACAGAGACTGTTCTTAATCATCCTAAATCTTCATGAAAAAGGGTGCAATACAGCTAACATTAAGTACCTATGACAGTTTTGTCCTTAAAAAATTGGAAAGGGTTCCCTGTGCTACATCATTATCTTTTTATTTTATTTTATTTTATATGATATTTTGCTTTTGTTGTTTTAATGCAGACTGGAGAGGAGCTGCATGCTTTTGAGTCACAGTAAAGATGGGTGTGTTGGAAAACAACAGATTTTGGTGCCAGTAATCTGCTTAGCGGTGATACATTTGATTTTAAGTGATGCAGCTAATCTAGTAAGATAGTGGCCTGTCACTTGACTAGATGTGGAGAATTATTAGGTACATGTAAAACTGATGCTATGTACCTAGAAGGCATGAAAACTAGAAATATGGAATATACTTCAGTCATGTTTGACTGTGTTAATAGCTGAAACCTGGGAAGTTATTTTCTCACACTTCAAGTACCCCCATTTTCTATCTTCGTGTTAACTGGGTTAAAATGGTAAAATGAAACTTCATACAGTTTTCTAAAAAGTGTGCTTTTGTAAATAGCAAGACATAGTTTTAGGCCTGTGTCTCACTATCACAAGTCCTGGCTGAGGCTACTGCCTGGCAAAAGACAACAGGGCAAGGACTTTTCTTCTCCTGTGTAAGAGGTAATGGATGTTTAGATGCTCGGACAAATATAAATATGAAATATACACTGAAATTTTATTTTTTCTCCACAGAATTAGAGAACACATTGCAGATAAGGCCAAATTACCCATTTTAATTTTCCCAGAAGGTAGGAAACCACTATATTGATTTTATTGCTCTTCTCACTTCTTGCCACTGAGTGCAGTTTATTACATCCAGTCTTTACAAGTGAGGTGTTTGTTTTTAGTTTGTAAAATTAATTAGCTCTTGTGAGATATTAAAAGTCAGGTTCTAGTATCTTATAACAGTTTATGACCAGTCTATTTGCTTCAGCATATAATACAATGGAATAGAGTACAGGCTCTGGGATTATGTTCCAGGACTAAAGCTTACTTTTTCCTTTGGCAACTTAAGTCTCCTTAAGAGAGTTTAGGATTCATTTGCTGATACTTTTCTCAGAATGGATTAAGCTCTTCATCTTAATTCTGGACAGGTACCTGCATTAACAACACATCAGTAATGATGTTTAAGAAGGGAAGCTTTGAGGTAGGAGGGACCATCCATCCAGTAGCAATCAAGGTAATGTAACTGCAGTTTTCCAGATGTGGATGGACTGTTTGCAAAAGCTTCTCATGTCAGAGAAGGTGTTCATGTTCAAACCTTATAAAGGAGCTTGTTTGGTGTGAATGAGGTACTGAGAAAATGAAAACTTGGTGGCTTGCAATGTTCAGTTCCGTATGGGAAATGTTTCATTGGGTATCTTTGCAACTGGCTAGGAGCAACCTGAAAAACACAGTGGCACTTGCCATGCTGTGTGTTCAGTTCTGCTTGCTCTTTCTGTCCTAGGGCTCCTGGCTCTTGTGAGCCCTGAGGATAAAGGCACTTTACTTAGCACTTCCAAGTCTTTCTGAATAGCTTTAGCCAAGTTGCCCTCAGTCTGCCCTAGATATGTTACTTACTTTTTCTGGAACCTCATCTTTCTTGCCTAATCTTAAGGAAATCATTAAAACTGGTGTGAACATTTTTCATTAAATCTTCATAGTCAGCATATCTGTAGATGAAAAGTCTTTACATTTCGAGTAAATTTCTTGTTACAGTTTTGTTTCAATTGGTCTGTCAAAGTTTGGGGTCCTGCATTGCTTGTAAATGAAAAATGTTAGAAAATTGTGATAAATGTTGGATCTTTACTCTGAATTTACTGATGCTTTTAAGAGGTGTGAATAGATTTGCCCCTTTTTAATAAGTTGAACTGTGACTTTGTGGCCAAAAAAAAAAAAAGCAGCTTATGTGATTTAAACTAAGGTAGCAGATCATGCCCTTGTGCTTATTCTTCTTGTCTTCCAGTATGACCCCCGCTTTGGAGATGCCTTCTGGAACAGCACAAAGCATTCTATGATGACCTATGCTTTCAATGTGTTGACCAGCTGGGCTATTGTCTGTAATGTGTGGTACCTGCCACCGATGGTCCAAGAAGTACTTACGCTTTTTTTTTTTTTTTTAAAGTGCTTGTAAAATGTTGTCTGTGTTACTATGCACAGTGTTTGTGAACCTTTGCTGATAACTTAATGGACTAAGACCAGAAAGCAACACTACAGTCTTAAAATTGAGCATGGATGTGGGTTAGTTATCTTCAAGTAAAAACTAATCTTGAAGAAATTCAGACATTCCTGGACCGTACTCCCTATTATTGCTAAAACCTTTACTTGAGTGCAGATGTAGTTTCTTTCTTCTGATCCCTGAAACTAGAAGAGACATAGGTTTATGCTGCTGGAGCCCTGCCCCTCAGTCTGGCATAGACCTCCTGTTTTTGCTTTAGAAGTGATACATAGATTCAGGCCTTCTCTTCACTCCATACAGGGTCGCTTCTGCCTTCGTATCCCCCCTGCCAACAGCACCTTCCCACAACCCTGTTCTCTGTAACAACTTCCTCCCACCACCTTGTTTCTCAGCCCTGCAGCATATCCAGCTAATCCTTTGCCCAGCAGCTTTACCCCAAAACTTGGCAGAGCCTCTCAGCCCACTGCACTCTATACCACCAGTTTAGTATTGCCTACTGTGGTCTTTCCTTAGCCCTAATTTTGGGAGGGAAGGTGCTGTAATACATGTATCTTCAGTCCTCTGAAGTTTGGGCAAACTCCTGTGAGCTCACAGTAATCTGAATGCACCAGGCTCAACCCTGTTCAAGAACCCTCCCTCCTGCGAGGGTGATCCTGTCGGTGGGTTTCCCTTACTAAAGTACTGGGAGCAGACACATCCCTTGCTCTGGCCAGACCTGTGACCTCACGCTGTGTGTTGTTTGAGATTGCCCCAGAAACCAGAGAGCCTCCCACTTAGTTCTTTTTGGCACTGACTGGTGAACAGACCGGGCAGCATTCCCCAGGATCAGCTTGAACTGCCCTGCAAGTGATATCTGGCCTGTGGGTCTGGAAGTGGCTGCTGTCTGACAAAATGTCTTTAACTGAGGCACAGAGAAAATGTTTATGTTGTGAAGCAAATAACTGATATATTTTTCAGGAAGAAGAAGATGCTGTTCACTTTGCCAACAGAGTCAAGGCTGTCATTGCTGCTCAGGGAGGAATGTCTGTGCTTCCTTGGTAAGAAGCAACACCTCTGAGATTGCGTTTAAAACTTTTTTAGGTGTTCTGTATTCTGAAACATTAGCCTGGAATCCTTTAAAACTTCTTCCAGATTTGCTTTGCTTGCACTGTAGTCCATCACCCTTACTGAGTCTGTCAGAAAATATTCCTTGAGCAATTCCATCAGAGTAGATAAAATAATACAGTATATAGAGAGAAACAGAGCTGACAGGTGGATCTAGCCAGCAGGCAGTATTAGGTGAAAATTAATTATTTGCCTGTTAAATGCTGGGTTAAAGAAACGGCATTGTTGTGTGGGAAGACTTGGCAGTACAGATCATTTAGCATTATTTTGCAAAGTCCAAATTAAGTGAAAACTGCTTTGACTACACAGTCTAAATATTGCAATGTTTTTCTGCCTTGACCCTGAAGTGAGCTCAAGGGTTGTAGTAGTTTTAAGAACCATCACAAGGGTGTTTCTTTTCTGTATCTTTCAGGGATGGGGGACTAAAAAGGAAAAAGGTCAAAGAGTCTTTCAAGGAAGAGCAACAGAAAAAATATTGCCAGATAGTAATAGAAAATGGATCTGTGGGAAACGGAAATGTTTGTTAAATGGTATTTATTTTCCATGACTTACCACCACCGGAAAAGAGACTGGTTTTTATATGAAACCAAATATGTTTTCCTTCTGTTCCTGTAAGATATTTTGCATATGACACAGCAGGGAAACCATACAGAGATATCCTTATTTGATGCAAAAGACTCTAATTTTATAAATAGGAAAATATACAGTCTACATGTAAAATTCTCTCCAATGCTGAGTGAGAAAAATTGGCAATAAAATTACTTAGGCTCATTAAAACACCATTTTTAAAACATTTGCAATACCTTGAGGATTAAATGGTTACCTTTTAGCTTCTAATAAAACAGCTCTGTACTCCTAGCCTGTCTCAGTGACTTGGACTAGCAGTGTTCCTGTCAGCCACAGTAACCATGTTGCTGTAGAGAGAGCGCTCCTCATGTCAGGAGACATTAGGAAGTTCACCAAAGTATGTTTTCCAAATTGCATGTTGGAGAGGAAGTGTTGGATGTCAGAGGGAAAAAACCTCTGACTTTCCCTTCCATGTCGCAAGACCAGGGACAGCAATGCAGAAAGTTTTCTGCTCTGACAAAGAGCAGAGCAGTGTCCAGGGCAGCATGTCCTTGATGCCTGGGTGTGTGATGCTGAGGTAAATTAGTCATAGCCAAGGACAGCATCAAACAAAATATATTGTGGTTTTAAATTATATTTTATCTTCTGGTTTTGTTATGTCCCTTTCTGTGTCTTTTTGTATGCATTATACAAATTAAAGAAAACATTTGATGTGATATCCATTGTCCTCTGTTGTCATTATTTCTGGAGAGTCACCTGCTTATGTTAGCATTTGATGCGAGGGCTAAGGATTTGCTCTCTGACAAGCCCGCCCTCTAGAAATAAATAGAACAACTTCACTTAAGAAGTATGAGATGGAAATATTTCTGTCACTTACCATATTTATTAGTATAAAATATTTTTTCTCCTGGTAAGTAGGTCCCATATGGAAGGATCTGGCTCCTTAAATGATCTGAATACCCCTAATGAAACAAATAGGTGTTATTTTGCCCAAGGTGTTCTGTGACAGAGATGCTGGTAAGGAGAGTTAATAAGGTTGATCACAAACCCACCCTGCAGAGGCACAGATGCACAGGTACAACTCTGCCCAGCTCTGGAAAGTCTAGAAAACTAATATTCAGAGGAGGGGCTAACAGAGGTGATAACTGCCCTGAAGCTGCATGGCACAGAAGTAGCGTGGAACTGAGCTCTCCTCTTCTGTGGCCAGTCCGGGCTTTGCTACAGGTACATGAATTCTTTTGGTGGATCAGTCAGTCCAAATTTTGGTGTCATAGACCAGCAGTAGAAGAAACTTCCCTTCTACAAAGCTTTTAGCCACCCAGGTAGGGAGACTGCTAACAGTATGGCTACAGAGGAGAATTGCCTCAGGCTCTTCTGCTGTGAAAGAGGGCTACTGGCTCCTGACTGTAGTAAACTGCACTTCCATGGCTGCTGAAGCTCCTGATTTATTTTCTAGGTATAAAAATGTGAAGAAATGTGGTAGACAATACTGATAACTGTTAAATCTCTTCAGTGTGCCAGAATTTAGATATTTTCTTTCTGTGTGACTGATATCTGAAAGTCACTAACAGAGGCTGCAGTAAAAGAAGTGTGGGGACCATCCTTCTGACACTACTGTGTGCTTTCTTCCTGCTTGGAGGTAAAAGGGGAAACTGAGTAAGCAAAAAAAGGGGGCAGAGTCAGGAAAATATGGGGAGATAAAACTGTTGGAAGAGACATTTTCTAATCTGGATTCTGTTTCTGTAAGAAATTAGGAGATGATGTGCCTTTTTTCCCAGCCTGCTACACTTCCCCAGCTAACCAAGAGAAGAGGAGGCTTTGAACATGTGATCCTCATTATGGCTATAACTCTTAAGTCTTGTAAAAATAGAGCTCAGACCTCTGAAGGTATGAGTATTACATGTCACCTGTGGGAGGATGGTGGGACTGTCAGTATTTCCTCTGCCATTTTTTGGCTGTTTTGACAAAAGAAGCTGAAAACTCTGTGAAGTAGGTACATACATATAGAATATAGAAATGTAAAGCAAGTGATGAACACAAGATCTTCTTAATGATGAATGAAGTGTGCTTTGGTAGGTTGCCAAAAATTGCCAGAAATGGCAACCTAACTTGAAACAGAGACTATTTTGTCTTGTCCTGCTTTAAAGAATTGTTTCTGGTTTTTAGTGGTGCTTTCTTTATCTACCTTCCACCTCCTCCATTCTTTTGAAATGCAAATGAAATATAGAATATATCAGCATCGGCCTTAGCAAATACTTTTACCTGAAATTGTATACTGCCCTTAGAGTGACAAGGTTATGGAGGAATTGATTACTATCCAAAAGGACATCACAGATAAGTGTGTCTTACTCTTCCAGCAGGAGGGCATGGTAACAGTAAAATCATACCCTCTTGCTATGTGGGTGAGTTAGAGACAGAGAGTTGAAGATAGCTGCTGTTTCTAACTTTTAGAGACATCACTGTTTGATCAGCTGTGTTGATGGAAAACCAGATATATTTAAAAAACTCCTCCTTTAGGTCCTTAATAACACTCAGGCAGCATGGTCAAGGTGCCGTGCAGAATCTTTGTGCATAGTGTGGGTTCTAGGGTGGCTCTGGACCTTAAGCCACTTGGGTGCTATCCTGTTTCAGGTTGGAGCTGTGTTCCCTGTATTTAGAGTCCTGAAGCCTTGAATAAGTAAGGGAACCTGACAAAATCCCATAAAGGTTGGTTCATTGTGTGTAACATGCCTCTCCTTCCTTAGGCAGGCTTCCAAAATCACAGCTTGAAAAGGAGTCCTCTGAAAACATACTTTTAAATGTTTGCATTGCTGTTACCTAATTTTTCCTTGGTTGGGACTAGAAATTGTAAAGAAGAGTTATGTTTTGACCCCTTTACACTAAATCTGCAGATGGAAATAGCTTCAACATCTAGCTCATTTCTGGCTTTTCATCTCTGGATTTATGAGAGATTATTTGGATGTTACCCCTATTCATGTTTAAAGTATATTGTGCTGCCTGCTGCAACGGTAAAGTAACCTGAAACAGATGGTAATTATGCAGCATTAAGCAGTGTAAGGTGAATTTCTGTGTAAATGACCACCATTGCCTTAATCTATTTGAGTCAGTTTTTTAGGAAGGTTCTCTAAATTTCCTGGGCCTCTGGGAAAGTATTTGACTGAAGCACAAGATGGGACCAGGAGTTTTGAGGTCTCTTTTTATATATATTTACATATAAATATTTTTCTGCCTATACACACACAGAGTATGTATATAAAGGGACAGCCAAGTGCCGTCTATGTATTAGGAGCATAGTGTGGACATGAGAAACATGAGTTACTTGTAACAATAGAAATGTTGTGGATTATTGGAAGATGTAGTATTAAGCAACTTGATGGCGTCTTGTACTGTGTGACAACTGAATAGAAGTCGGCTAAAACGTGTGATAATCTTTCACTGTAATGTACTTCCATGTTAACAATGATTGATGTAGCTCGAGTCCTTAATTCCCTTAGTTACAAACGTGTTTTTCTAAAGCTGTGTCTTACCTTGGGAACGTCTGAAACGCCCATCTCCCTCCGACTTCTGCTGACCGGCTCTGGGTTAGCGGGCACCTCCGTTTCCCGGCTGAAGGTGCGTTCCCGTGACGGCACCACGAGCATTAGAAGAGATGGGCAGCGAGGGCCATCTGGTGGCGTCCAGTCACTGGTAGCGAACTCCGCCTTCCACAGCCTCCTCGCCCTGAATTCCCCTCAATGAGCCTGTTATTTCTCCTACATTTCCATGAAACCATGAAAACGTAGCAACGATGCTGTGTACCCCCAAGACGGGATCTTTGATTACTGTTCGTGGTTTAAAACCAGCAAAGCTTGTGCTCGTTCGAAGTTTCAGCAGCCTGTGTTGTGTGAGGTTTCCCCAGGTCATTTCTACTCTGTGACAAACTAAAATCAGAACTACTGTCCTTCATTCAAAATCAGGTATGAGTCTGACCCCATGGCTTTTATTTTTATTTTAAAGCTCAGTAGGGGCAACAAACCTGGGATGTTCCTGAAGACAGTAGGACATTTCGATTTGCTGTGATGAGTTTCTTTGGTCCCTTGATGCAGTTTGCTCCTGATCTGAGACTAGTGATACTTTCAGCAGAAAACAAGTTTTCAGGATAATAAGGGAGATGTTCCGAACTTGTTTCCTACCAGCATCCATTTTCTCGAGCTGTAGTGAGAACAGCAGTTAGTGCCAAATTTAACAACCCAGCATTTCACTCAAACTCTTTCATGTGCAGCTTGCCATGAAACCAAACAAGGAAAGCAGCCTAGGCAGCTCCTCCCCTCATGTTTGGTTTTAGCCTCAAGGAACATATTTTGCTTACATGTGCAGTCTGAGGCCTGATTTCAAGTAGGCCAATGGAGATAGGTCACAGATATATTACGGATGAGACCTCTTGCCTTTTCTATCCTCTCTGTGGGATTTGCTTTTGGAAATGTTTGTGCTGAGGTGTTGTTCAGGCTCTTTTGAGCATGTTTCCCAGCTGTAGTGCAAACTGCAGAGATGACCTGCGAAGGGTTCACAGGTTCATTTGGTTTTGGAAAAGTAGGCTTAGAAGTTAGTGGACATACAGTAGAGACAGAGACCTTACTGGGTCTTTACCTTTTTATTGTTTTTGTTGTACACACAAGGAAGGACCCTAGCTTTGTAGCCATTTCTCCTCTTCCCTCTTCCTCTATTTATTATTCTGTTTAATGATGGCTCCTCAATTAGTGTACCAGACTCCTCTGTGAGCAGAGTTCATCGTGATCAATTGTCATCAAGGCTAGCGTTTGGTACATCCAATCAATGCTGTTCTATATAATGGCAGTGGTATTGACTGATTTCTAATTTTACAGTATGTTGAGCCCTGTTGAACTCTTTTAATATGATAATTGCTTTACTAATCAGTAGTCATGATTTGTGTGCAACAGCAGATTATTGGCATCAGTAGATATCCCTTGGTATTTCTATTTGATTCTATCAAAGATGCATGTGGTGAAAGATGTTTACCCTATCTAAACTGTGGATATTAACCAGAGTAATAGTGGGGAAAATACTAATATTCTTGCATATGAGCTTTTAAGAACTGGGTTATTAAATAATTTGGAAAGGTTTATTTCTTCTTTTTATTAGGGATAGTTATCAATAAGTACCTTTTAAGTTTATACAGACAGCTGTTAAACAGCCTGGTTTGTAACTATGCCATAAGCACTCATTAGTTTGTATGTTCAATATTGTGTTTATTAATTATGTAAGTTTTTTAAAAAAATTGCTATGAGCAGTCTACTCATCTAATTTATAACTTCACATAAGATCTAAGTATGCACACACACATTCAGTAAAATAATCTGTATGTTATACTTCAAATACCCAGTCAGCCTTGCGTTTTATATAATTTTCTAAAATACCCCTACAAGGTATTATATGGAAGGGTATCTATATAAAAATTACATTTCTGTTAGAAAGCTGAGACTGATTTCTATCCAGATGTCTCAAACATTTGGGTTTCTAAGTTATTCTTTGCATGTTGCACCCTCCCCCTTTGCATTGTACGGGTAACACGGGGATCTGATGGATGCATTGAGCACATGCATTATTACACTGCGTGGTGGAACCAGGAGGTGGCACCCCTGTATGCGTGTCTAACACTGCCATGAGGACTAGAACCTTACTAATGCTCTTTTAGAAAGGCTTTAATATCACTTACAGGGAAAAAAAAAAAAAAAAGAGATTCAAAAGTAAGTTAATTTACTGGCCATCGGCATGCTTTGTCCTTCCTTAAAATCCCGGCATGAATGGAAAAGGACAGGTTCTTTTTAAGTGGTAATTCTGTTACACTGGAAGATTCAGTCATTAAAGAGATCATGAAATTCTGGAATAATACATATTTTTCCTTCACTTTTCTTCTCTCCAAATGCAGTAGAAAGCCAGGCTGCCAGGCCTCAGGTCATGGTGGACGGCAAAAAGGGATGCCATCCTTGTGTTGATGCCACAGATTCTAACACATCTGCCAGGTTGTTTGTACCACTTTTGCTCTAAAGATGGTGTCTGAATCTCCTCCTGTGCTTGACCCATAGAACTACTCAGATATTCACAAAGCTCCCCCCCCATGTTGATGCCAGGGTGAAGGTTTCTATGTGGTTTGGTCAGATGTTTTTAAGGTCACAAAAGGAAGAGCATTGCTGAATTGCCTTCTGCCACTCCCCTGCTGCTGCAGAACCAAGCTTTAAGTGTGTACTTACATATTTTGCTGCATATTTAGCAGCTTGCAAGAGCAAGCACTGAGATGTCTCACTGAAAAATGTGCAAGTGAAGGGCTTGCTAGAAAGGTCTCAAGGTCCTGATTCCAAGACTAACAAGGAGTCTCAGCTATTACGCTCCAAGTGATAAAATCATGATGCAGGTGGGAGGCTAAATGACTACAAAACCTGTGCTTAGGGTCTCCAAATGAAAAGTGCTGGGTGCTGCACTAGGATTTATTCATATGACTGTTGCATTAGTGAAAATCTCTCTCCTCTCTCTTACACCCCAGCATTAAAGACACAGTTTCTCACTGAGTCAGCTCACCATAGGCACATCTGAGATGCTCAAGATTGTGTGGAACATGCACGCAGGTCCTGTGGCCTGCAGCTGTCTCCACCACAGTGTATTTCCTGTTAGCTGGTCTAACTAGAATCCCCTCCATTTCGTCATATTTTCCCATTCACTGTAAGGAGAAAGTAAACTCAGGGCTTTTAACAAGGTTTTAATTGTAGCTGGATTGCTGAACTGCTACGAACCTAAATTTTTAAATTATGGAAATTAGGTTGTTTGAAGTGGGGGCCCGCCTGGGTGCTGTATTCAAGCCTTAGTTCCTGCAGGAGACAACACACAAGGCTGCAGCTCTGTCAATGCACAGTGCTGGGCTTACAGGGAGCATAGAAGCCAAACTACTTGTATTATTTTCAGTGTAATAAGAATTGGAGGTCCATGACAGCAGATGGTAAAATTCCACTTAGGTTCCTGGATACAAAGTGAAGCTGAAAACATCTGACTCCTTGTATAAAGGGTATCAGTTTTTAGATTGAGTTATAGCAAATACAGTGGTAGAGAGAAAGCATAACCTGCTTGCAGCCAGAAGACAGACAAGAGAATAAAGAATTCCCCTGAGTGGCTTGCTGGCTACCTGCCATTCCTCAACAGCAGAAGATAAAAGGGAGTACCAGGATAACTACTCTGACCCTATTTATTTCCAATAAAATACAGATATTTACATGAGATGAAACTGTTTGATATTCTGGGGCTGCCCAGCTCCTGTGACAGGAGACAAATGAAATGCTACTTTTTATTAGATCTGACCTACCAGAAGCCAATAACACATGCAGTAGCTTAGCAAAGACAGAGTGGGACTGCCACATGAGGTCCAGGCTTTCTTCCCAGGTTTAACAAGGCTTCTCCCGTCCTGGAAAACCAACTTTGCAGCCATGCTCCATACTACCAAAATTTGGTATGTGCTGATAATTAAGTGAGGTAAAATAAGTACAGGCAAAGGAACAAAAAACCAAACCATTTACAAAAGCAGTGGGGTAAGTGATAAAAATTTACACGTGCTTTTTCTCTGTCTGTGATTCAATCCATTAAAGTCATGCATTACATCTGCATCACACAAACCATGTATATTTAGGCAATAAATGTATTCTTGCTGCAGACATAAAAATACATTATTGCTAGAACAAAAATTAAGAATGTTGGTAACATCTCACAAAGTTAAAAAAACACCCCAAACCTTTTGTATTGATTCTGGAATACCTGGTTTAGACAAACTTGAAGCATATAAATTCAACCAAAGCTTCTTTGGTATGCACTGTACTTTGTGAAATAAATGGAAAAATAAGGATACATGAAATTTTTTTCTTCCAAGTGTATAAACTCCAATGTATTCTCAAGGGATGTTTCTTTCTCACCATTTGCACTTTTTAGTGGAAAATATTCTATAGCAAGCATGACTAAATGTAGCTTTTGTACACAAAATAGGCCCTGAACAAAGGAAAACATGGAAAATTGTTAAAACTAGCACTTTTTCCATGTCTTCAATGGAACCATGCCATCTTACCCATGCTGAAAGTATGGTGTTAGTGTTTGAAGGAAAAAAGACCTCCTCTCTTAAGAAAACAGGTTCATTGCTAAAAGAGAGGCAGAGAAACTATATGTCCTCATAGATTACAGAGCAAACAAATAAAATGTAATGATGTAATTAATTTGAAACTAATTTATCGGTAGATGGGTGATCAGTGGTTTATAACAGCTATATGCTTAAAAGGCAAAGGGCCTTTGGCAAAGAGAGCAAGCTGCTTGGGTTTTTTTAAATAAGTCAACAGTTTTTGCAGTTGTCAGCTATTCTTTGATGGGAGTTCAAGATCCGTGCAAAGGCTGAACTTCAGCACAGTCATGACAGGACTTTGCCAGCAGCTCTGTCACCAGGAGGCTGTCAGTTGAGGTGACATGTTTCCTCTCTGCTGTCCCAGGCAGAGAAGGTGGTTTTTCAAGCAACTCAATAACAAAAGTGATTATTTTTTTCCCAATGTAACATTAATGGCTTTGTGAATTATTCATGCAAGCATGGAGGGGAAACTTGAATGCAATAAAGAAAGAGTTTCTGTTTTCATATGAGTCTTGTCTCTGTTGTGGTTTGTTCTGCTTACACAGGATGGCTGCCTCCCATCAAAAGATGTTTCCAACAGTGTTTTTTTTCTCACTGGTGCGCAGTGACCGCAAGGATCCAACCAGCTGCCTTCCCCTGCTCTGGAAACACAAAAGGTAGAGACTGCTCCCTTCCTACTATTTGTTTATGGAGCCTGAGGACAGTGCCAGTAAGTCCAACAGCTGGGCTATTGCAGAAAAAAAGCAATAATAAAGCCTTAATTCCATGTGATGAATATTACAAGTAGAGATCTCCAGAATCTTCTTTTGTTGCTTCAGGTGTACTGATAGACTCAGGAATTTGCCACATGCCATCAAATTTGACATAGGCTGTGCCATTTTACTAAAGCAGAGGTTAACAAGAACATGGACTAAGTCAAATAAATTATTTTCAATTTTCAATGTTTGTTTCCTCAACAAACCCACAAGGCAACATTTGCCTTGCACAGGATTATCTGTGTTACAGTTCTTGCTTCAGATGGCAATTTTAGACGTTACTATCTAAATGAAGATATTGAAACGTAATGGAGATGCAAATCTGTATGATATATTACTGTGAACCCCGTCCTGTTTTCCTCAGGAACTAGACAGCATCCACTGTTGCTGCTTGGGCTACATCTGTCCTTTGAATGGAGACTTTTGCTCCTTAAGGCCAGATAAAAACAAGCCAACCAAGCCTTTGACCTCTGCCATTTGCACCCCAGATGAAAATTCATGAGCAAGTACTAAAAGACCTGTATCACATTCTGCTGTTGCTGTGCAACAGACACACAAAAAATTTAAAATAAGCTACCCACTGGTGTCTGTATTATGAATATCACCCAGATTGTAAACTAATGTTCTTCTGAATAGTTTCTGTTCCAGGCTTTGGGCACTTCTAATTGACCTGGATCTACACACCCCTGTAATATTTGAAAACCACTTGTAGTGCAGGTCTTTGGAGTAAGGGCTCTTCGTTACTGTGTGTATGGCACACGCAGGCTACCGCCTTCAGTCCTAACTGGGCCTTTCAGGCATGATCATAACTAAACACCCAGAAAAATGAAAATACTGAAGTGGTGTTTGGCAATGTCAGATCTAGCTGGACAATTGTTTCTGTGCTTGTAGTCTCTAGAGGCTTTATCAGGGATCATCCTGTCTTTGCCTCAGTGAAATAATCTAACCAGATGAGGCAAAGAGTAGGAGGAGAGGCAAAGACACTGAGAGTAGAGAAGAGTTGCCCAAGATGATGTAGTGTCAGAGCCAAAAAGAGGAGCCAGAATGCAACACCCTTCTCCAAATGACTCTCCTGGAAATAGTTCTTTAGGCTTTGGACTCTAATTCATCTTTTTTCTTGGATCCTAAGCACTTGGATCATAGATAGATTTCTGATCTCTTGAATATGGAGAGGGAAATAAAACATCGTATTTCTACGAAACACTTATGAAAGATGTACGAAGAAAGGTTGAATGCCTTTTTCTTGGAGGAGGATGTTATTCCCTTCCCCCGAGATGCTTTGTCATCCCTCTTCTGCCTCTTTCTGCTAACAACGCTTTCTTGGAATAGATTGTGTCATTCCAAGTGCTACAGGACCGCTATGCCTAGCTACTTCCCACAAAGATCCATTTCTCGTGAAGTGGGCCTAATGCCTGGTGGGATACCCCGGGGGCTGCAGTGAATCCCTCTTCCCAGCCCAAGGCACGAGACAGCCTTGAGACGGACCGTGCGTGCTGCAGGCTGAAACGCAGACCTCGTCCCTTTTCCCTTCTTTAGCTGTCCTTAATTACCATTCACAGATCTAGAGCCTTCCCCCGGTTTCCCCCTTCTCTTCCACTTCCCCAGCAGCTCTTTCCGGCTTCTCCCTACGGCTCCCCTGCCCGGGCTCCTGCCACGAAGCCCTCGGCGCGCCCCGGCAGCACTGCTCCGTTGGAGCCGTTTTACCCACACCGGGAGCTTTCAGCGCGGCCGGGCCCCGTTTTCGGCTGCTTTCCGCCCCGTTTTCGGCTGCTTTCCGCCCCGCCAGCGTCCTCCTCTCCCGAGGCACATCCCTCCCCCCGCTCCCCAACGCGCCCGGCACGCAGCACCCGCCGCTGCCCTTCACGACAGGTCACCCGGTGCGGGAGGCTGAGATCACCCCCCGACTCCCAAGCGCCGCTGTCCCCGCTGGGGCGGTGCCGCGGCCCGGGCGGGCGGAGCGGGGCGGGGCGGGCCGGGGGCGGCCCGGGAGCGGCCGCGGGGCTTTAGGGCCGGCGGGAGGCAGTGCCCCTCCCCTCTCTCCGCGGTGGTGCCGGCGGGAGGCAGTGGCGGCGTCGGCGTCGGCGTCGTGCGGGGCTGCCCCGCCATGGAGGACGTGTGGGCGGCGGCGGCGGCGCGGGTGGGCGCCGTGTGGCTGGCGGTGGTGCTCGGGCTCATCGTGCTGCCCTCGGCGCTGGGCATCTCGCTGGGCATCTCCGAGGCCTACATGTGGGTGCTGGTGAAGACGCTGGAGGTAGGCGGCTCCGGGCGGGTGTCCCCGGTGGGGTGTTCCCCGCGGAATGCTGGGCCTCGCTCCCCTTCCCGGGGCCGGCGGGGTGGGCTGGCCGGGCACGGCTCCGTCCGGCCGGGTGTGCGGGTTCCCGGCAGCGCTGCGGGCATGGGGAGCCCCGGGCAGCCTCTGTGCCCTCGCCTGGGCTGTAGAGGAGAGGGGCTGGGCCGCGCCCTGCCTGGCATCACCTGTGCCCGTTTGCAGTTTTTTTGGACTTAAAGCCCTCGGGCAAAACTCGAAATCTCTTGTGGATTTATTCGGTGGCTGCGCAGGCTCCTCTGGCGTGTGCTCCTTGAACCCGCGGGAGGAGAGCGAAATAAAACCTCGTTACCTAAGGCTGTACCATGGCCTGGGCGCGGCTGTCACTGCTCGGGGACGGCTGTTCCCCTACCTGAGACAAATGATGCCGGGTCACGCTCTGGGACGGGTGTAAATGTCTGGCAGTGTGCCCGGTGCCTGCGACGGCAGGTGCCAGGGAGTGTGCTGATGCTCACAGACACAGACTCCCGTCCAAGCTGAGCGTATCCAGCACCTCAGTTGCCATGTCTTTCCCTAAATTCTCGGGGGTAGCCAGTTTCTCGCAAAGGAACTGCTTTCTGCAGGGGGCATATTTCATATGTGTGAGAAAATGCATCCTCTGAAGCTCTTTGTGGTGGGGAGGAACAGTGTTTTAAAACCGCTGATGGAAATGATCAGGTTTAAATCTTTATTACGCTTTTCCCAAGGAGGAGGGGCACCCCAACCAACGAAAGAGCTGTAAGGAGGAAAAGTGAAATGATTCACAGCATAGTTAGTGCTGTGCATACATCAGTATGTGACAGGAAGAAGTAGGTTTTATAGAATTTCATCTTCGAGGTTTTCAGGCAAACTTTGTTCATGTACTTCAGTGCATTCAAGTTCCTTGGTGCTTGGCTGAAAAAACCCCACTTCTCTGTTAAATACCTCAAGTCAAAATGTTTTAAGGCTTTTGGGTGAGAATGAATCTGCTCCAAATATTTCTGGGGCTGTGAATGGTAGGATGATAACTGTTAAGGACAGAAGGATGCAATTGTTACTGGAAAAAAGTTTTTGGATAGCAGAAGGTGAGGGGGTGAAGGTCACATATGCCTGAGGGAGCAATCCAGATGTCCTAGTGAGATAGTATTATTTGGATGACTTGCCTTCACCTGTGATTAACCACAATTTGCATTCTTTCTTCTTAGATCACTAATCGTTATTTTTTGGTGTCATCAAATGTTGTGACAAGGGGTGACTCAAAATGTTTTAGGAAGAAGTATGAAGAAGTATCTGACAGCATGGGCAAAATTATTGGGAAGTATCTGACGTCATATCAATGATGGTTAGTTGCAAGAGCTCTTCTGTTGCCTAAGGGAGGAAATAATGACTTATCTTGAGAGTTGCCATTACTTTTGTGTGAAATACCTTTTGGAATTACGTGCCAGTCAGTATATTAAAAATTATATTAATATGTATTTATGTTGAACATAAATACTACATAAAATACTATCTCTGTAAAGGCCAATGAAAAACTGGGAAGCGTTCTGAGGAGAAGAGTCAGCTAAGGTGGACTTCCTGCAGGAGACTGAAGAAGCTCAGTCCACCTAGGTAGTCCATTTACCTCAACTTGGCCTTGCTTTGCCTGTGAATTCTTTGTACTCAGAATACCTGCATGGAGAGAATCCTGGAAAGGAAGTGGTTTGTTGTGAATGACTCCTGTTCCTTGGCTCACAGGTCTGCCTTGGTTAGCAGCCTGACAGAGACAAGCTGATTGTCTGCCAGCCATTCCAAGCAGCACCTGTGAGGGCACCTGAAGATGTGTGTTGTTGCCCCTGACTCTTCCCTGCCAAAATCTTGTTAATGCTGGAAAGTGCTAAATACACAGCTGCTGCCTGGGTGTTTGAAACTGCCTGTGGTTTTGAATCGAGCGCACAGGTTTTCTCCTGAGAGGAGTTTCCTGGCTATGTGAAGTCAGAGGATGCTCCAGTCTCTGATGGGCTTAGGCCTTTTTCACAACAGTGGTTAACTTAATAGCTTCCTTAAGCTTCCTCTTCAGCTCCCAGCCCTGGATCTCCCAGGCAGTCTCCCTTGCCTCTTTGCCAGGAGGAGGGTGGGACCTTGGGCCTGCAGAGTGTTCAGTCAGGATGGAGGTGCTGCTGCTGTTGCTGCCTTCATTGTCTCTTTGATGGGCTGAACCACAAGAACTGCAGAAAGTGGTGGCTGTTTGTGCACCCCAGCTGAGTACCACGTTGCTCTCTGGTTTTGCCTGCTGATATCACACATATTGCCATGTGGGAGGACACAGTGGGAGGACACACACTGGCATGTAGCAGGCACAGTGGGAGGACAGTAACTGTGTTTTGTTTCTTACATGGCATCCTTTGCCAGGTAAAAAACCATGCTTTTTTAAAAACTAATCTGCTCTGAGGGTCCAAGTTTGTCCAAAGTCCAGGGACTAAATAGATGAAGAGTCTACATTTCACAGTGGTGCATGTGCTGGTCCACTGTCAGGTCAGATGAAACAGGGCATATAACAGTGAGTCTGTGGTGTTCTTCAGTTGTTGTGTAGGCTGTGGTAAGGAGCAAGTTGAGGTTAGCAGGAGACTTGTTTGTGGATTTTTTTTCCTGCCAATAAGAAAAAAAAAAATCTGCTTGTTTTAGGAGGGCAGAAGCCTGTTCCCAGTGCAGTAAGCATGGTCCAGGAAAAGGGCTGGGAGAGCTCCTTTTAGGAACAAAGTGTTTTTGTACTTTGACCATCTGACATTTCTGACAAGGGACATCAGTTGGTGCACAATAGCTTTTTCTCTATGCTGAGCTGCCTCTGCAAGGCACATGCTTCTAAGCAAAGAGATTACCAGCTTTGTATGGAGAATATAAGTAGATTTCTTTTCCTATGTGATTATATTTTTTTCTATGTGATAAGGGGAAAAAGAATAAAAAACTGTAACCAGTTGTGCTAATACCAGAGGAATGAAGTAGAGCAGGCAGACCACTTGCTATTAGAAAGCCTGCTTCCCCCAATCACATGGGTATTCCTTAAAGTACATTAACTTGCTTCTGAATTGCCTTACCAAACATGGCAGACTTTTAGCAAACTGCTCATTTCTGCCTGTGGATTCCCTTTCAGTGTTAATAGAAGTCTGGTTTTAAAAAAAAAACATCTCCAGCAGCTGTTCACCCCTACGAGGAGCTAGTATGGGCTAGTGACTTGCTGTGCTGATGCTTGTGAAATCACTTGCTGTAGCAGTCTTTCCTACTGCTGGAACACTGGGGACTGCCTCTTGCAATCGTCACAGCATGCTGCATTTCTCCCTGTTTGGTTTTCAACATCATCATATAGCTTCCGCTTTTAAACTTAGTGCATCTTCACCTCTCGGTCTCATTTTTCCTCTATCTCAGTCCATTGCCTCTTTTATGAGCTCTAATATGAGTTGGGGCTGGTGAGGCCCCTGCAAGCCATTCCAGCTGTCTTGCCAAGCAGTTGAGAAACCCTGGTTTTCACAAAGTCAGTTATCTTTCATTAAGGCCCATAGAGCAGCCACAGTGACAGAGCAATCTGTTTCTCTATTTTTCAGTTTGTAGAAGATTTGAGGGACTTGTTTAGACTGTGTGTCCATATATTTGGCAGTAGCAATGAACCCCCTGCCCCCCAGTGATGATCTACTTGACAGATTGCAGTTCAATTTGTTAAAAACTAATTCCAGTACTTTGGTGTTTTTCAGTGTGCTGGTTTGTTTGTTTGTTTTTTTGTGGGGTTTTTATTGTGTGTGTGCCTAGCTACCTGACACCATAGGGTTGCTGTCAGCAACACTTTGTACAAATTGCCCTGCTTGATCTTTTTAATCGAAAAATGTTTCTTGTCTTTTTTAAATACAAGAAACCATGGTGCATGATACTTGTGAAATATTAAGAAATGAGAAAGCCCGAGAGAAGTGAAGTTATTGGGTCACATTTGTGTCAGGAAACAAACAACCTGGCTATTAACTAACATCACATTATTGTCTATTTTTGGACTAATGGTTTGTTGATGACTGCAAGCACTTTGAAGGCCCTACCCTGCTCCCCAATCTCTTGAGGCTTCTTGTGAGGCTTGCAGTTAGCAGAGAAAGCACTTGTGTGGTTGGCCTTCTGTAATGCACAACAGATGCTTGCAGTCATAGGTGTTTTTCTCATCCTGTAACTGATCCATCAGGGTTTAATAGCGGCCCCTTGTAATAGAAGCAATTTTTGATAGCTTATTATGCTGCCCTACAGGGAATGTGCTTTTGCTGGACAAGGATGTAACTTTATTTGGTAGCTGGGAGGTTTAAGCCCAGGTTACTTGTGTGGCAGGTGACTCTGGCAATATGAATGGACCTAAACTTGAGAAAAATATACTTATGGGGAAAAAAGGACTTTTCCGTGCCTGTGGTTAAACTGCAGATTGTGGCTGTGCAAGGGTAGGTGAGATGGACTGTTATGTCCTGTCCCAGGTATGCCAGGCTGCAGCTTCTCAGGTTAGACAATGGAGGAAGTTCTTTACAGAGAGAGTAATTGGGCATTGGAATTGGCTGCCCAGGAACGTGGTGGAATCAGTCCCTGGGGCTACTGAAGAGGAGACTGAATGTGGCACTTAATAGACAAGGTGGTGTTAGGTCAAAGGTGGGACTCCATGATCTCAGAGGTCTTTTCCAACCTAGTTGATTCTGCGATTCTTCCTATGAGTCACCATCGGGATTTAAATGGTGCTGGGTATAAGGGCGGGGAAAGGAAAAGGAGAAGATGTAAGCTGATAAATAGATGAATCATTGTGGGTTTTGACTGTTTCTTCTGTAACTCACTGGCTTCTGAAGCAAGCTTTGCTGACTAATGTCCTTGCACGGTGTCAATGAAGGCCTCTGTCTGTAATTGCTATCCTTCAAGGACTGCTGGGCAGAGGAGAATCCGAGAGCTCTGAAGTGAGAGAGTGTCTCTGAAAGCTGCCAGCTTGGATGGTAATGAGGAAAATGTCTTGGAGACATGCCTGATGTGAATGACGTGCCCTTGTTTACAGAGCTTGGTCTGGCTTTGCTGCAGAATCATGAAGTAAATCTCTGGCCTGTATTAACCTAGACCCCAGCACTTTGAAGGCCTTTGTGTATGTTTACCACAGATTTAAAAATCAAGGCTCCTTGCACATAAGTAAGTTTGGCAGAGCTGGGGGTTATCCTCTGCTGTGGTTGCATCACTAATTAATGCAGCATCTTCCAGGTCAACAACTCTGATCTGAAACCGCTCTCAATTTCACAGCATGTGAACACTGGGATTCCTGATACTGTTGGTAAGCAAGTGCTGTTAAAAAAATAGCAGCATCTGTATTCAAAGCTTACCTTAAAGTAAGAGCTTGCGAAACTGGCGTAAAAGAAGCTGCTTGGCATTTCTGTTGCTGATGCCCTTAGTGTTTTCCTGTAAAGCTGGACTCTGTTGTTTTTCAGATACCTGTTTATCATGAATTACCTGCTATACAGGTCATGTGTGCAGAACAATTTGGGAAAGGTCCTTGGGGGAGCAGTGACAAGGATGTCCCATCAGGATGAGAAGATGTGTGGGAGATCAGAGAGGACCTTTTGCCCTCAACTTGGAAGTGATTGCTCCTCTTGATGGTGCTGGTGTCCTCTCCTCACACAAAACAAAGCAGTAATTCGTATGCAGATTTTGCTGTGTTAAACAAGGTAGGATTGTGTGGGAGGTGCTATTAAACCTTTCTGTTGTTATTGAGGTTTGGAGAGATTCCAAAGAGGAGTACTCACTTAACTACCATATAAATTTTTGGCTCCTATCTGGTAGCCTTTAAACACCAGTGGTCTAACTCCACATGACTATAGATTTCAGTCATCTCTTTTCTTCTGAATAATCATCAAACATTACTGTTAAGGCAGAGGTGATGTAAAGGTGGTAAATGAGGTGAAAGGCTAAGCTCCATCTGTTAGGGAAACAGGGGAAATCTCTGAAGTGTTCCTAATAACTTGACTTTTGATCCTAACAAAGTATCTCTAGAAGTGCTTTCATGAAACAATATGTCAAGCTTGTCTTTGGAGGTAGCTGTCTACTTGAACAACTGTTCATCTGGAGTAAGGAAGGGTTTTTCACATTTCCTGTAAATAATGTGTGATTTTTGACTCTGAAATCTGACTGTATATGTCTCAAGTACTGCATAGGTCCTCTAAGTGTGGCAAGTGCTCAGTAATGTGTATGTGAAATTAGTTTTGTTATTGTTGGTTCTTTTTTTTTTTAAGTTGTTGATAAATTAAAGGCCTTTTCTAGGGAGATGAGGAGGGAGACCTTTTCATGGAAAAGTTAGTGTTTTCCTTGCCTAGTGAAGTGTGATATCTTCAGATTCTGCCTTGTGATTTAGAGCATCCAAGCTACTTTGTTGAGAGCAGCTGGAATACTGAAATTTCAAAATCAGACTTGTGGTGATGTTTGTAGTTGTGTGATCATGCTGCTTTCTAACTACATTTGTAGTTCTGTGGGTAGCCCCAGCTGCAGAACTGTTTTTAATCTGCTCAAGAGCCTGGTGTTTTATACTCATTCCAAAAAGCATCTTCAAGAATCGCTACTAAAAACTTTGGTCTGCACCAAGGTATTTAAAACTGCCTGCTCATCACCAGCTCACAAGCTGAAAAAAGCCACCTAGATTTGTATTGTTACTGATAGATCCAGAAGACCCGCCAGTCTGCTTTTTGCTCATTTCCTGACTATGGCTTGTAATTGTTTCATGCTTTTTGATCTCTAATACACATTATTTTTGCCTCCGTAGGATGGATCAGCTCATATTATGATCCCTCTTTATAGTATAAAGTTGTCCTTTAGCACAGGAACCAGCTGAAACAGCGATGGATGGTACACATCCCTAGTTTGCAGGAAGGAAGGGAAATTACTCACACTGCTGCATGTGGTGTCTCTCTTGTTTTTCAACCTGGATATAAACAAGCTTTTCACTTGATCAAAGTTCAGATTTTGGCTTTGATGATAGTGCCGTTATTTCAGGTGCCTCAGAATAAGTGGAAAAATTAGATGGTAAGTTAAAGTTAAGCAAAAATGTCTTGCTGCTTGGTTGCTGGAACATGCACATTGTTTTGAAATATGGGGGATTGAAGGAAGAAGAAAGCTGACACAGAGGACTTAAAACTTGTTTGCTGTAGCATCTGATAGATGTGGATCCTTGAATGCCCAAAGGCTCCTGTCAAAGAGGGGGAAGCTGGTCTCATCCTTGCCTGTTATTATTAAGTGTGCTTAAATCCCATGGGAGACCTGGCATGGAACATAAAACTGCCTCAGCTATTGACTAGTGGAGCACAAGTCAGCTGTCCCCTGGAACGCTCTGCGCAACCTTTGTACAAGATACCACACTGGTGTCAAGCCCGTGGCAGTGCTCCCATCTCCTGGGAAGGCATGGGTAGAGGGCAAAGGGAGCTATCTGCTCTAGTCTCTCTGCTATGATCTCTGCTTCCCCCCCACCAGGATGGGCTGCTGTGCCTTTCTGGAGTTAGATGAACCTGTGGAGCTAAAGTCAGATGACTTAGGAAGAAGGAATGTACTTTTTCCAGTAGGGTTGATAAACATATCTGTGCAGTAGAAAGTGACTTGAGTTACATGACCCTGTAATTTCTGTCTGCTTTGGGAAGAGTCCACTGCCTCCTTTGCATACCAAAATGACAAAAGAGACTGCAGCACAGCAGGATGTTGCAAGCTTTTGAGCATTACAAAGGCTTGTCTCAACCTGTGTCCTTTTTGACACTGTCTAGCATGGACTCATAACTGCAGGATTTCTGTAGCAAAAGCTTTGTGAGGGGACTGTTGCATGCTCGTTCTAAACATCAAGCAGAAAATGTTCTTCCAGGTTTTGATTACCCCTTTGAGAGAATTTGAAAAATGAGAAGTTATTATTTCTGCTAGTGTATTTGGCTAAGACCATTAGCCAAGTATGTTCTTGCTCTTCTATGTGATAAGTGACTTACCTGTTGTGGAGATTTTAATTAATTGAATTCAGTGGTTCAAGCTTGGTCAGAGGATGATTGTGAGTGCAGGTCTTCCTGTACCCCCAAACCTGTTTCATAGAAGAAATGTAGAAATGACAGTATTGTGAATAGTTTCTTCACTGAACAGTATTTTGGTTTGGTATTTCCCAGAACTTTTATGGTCATAACACTACTGAGGATGTTGTATAGCCAGAAAGTACTGAGTTCCTGGAAGACTTATTACCTTAGCAGCAGCAGAACTGAGAAAACAAGTGACTATATTGGCAGGGTAAGTTGTGATTCAGCAAGACTTGATACATTAAGCAGTACTGGCTCCTACTGGGAAGTTGTGTGGTGGAGATAATGCCATGAGTCAGGATGCTGACCTTCCAAAAGGGAACTGCATCTCCAAACACCCCACAGTTTGGTTAGAGTGGAGAGGTGGAAAATGCGTGGTTTAACTTTGGTCTGGGTCCTTCCTGTGCAGACCAGTGAGCATCATCTGTATCTGTTAAAAAAACAGGCTGCTTAAATTGTTAAGGGGTGAACAGGATAATACCCTGATCTTTTCATTTGAGCTCACTTCTCCCAGATCCCCTGTCTGTCTTGAATATGCCTATTATATTCCTAGAAATAGTATGAAGTCCTGTGGAGGAGGAATTAATGTGCATAGTGGGGAGCCACAGAGTCAGCCCTCATTGGCTGAGCTTCCCATCCCTTAGCAAAGCTGCCATGTAGGGAAAGGAAGGATCCAGGCCAGAAGGACTACCCTGACATCACAAGCTATGGGGTGGAAAAGGGGGTGTAATTGTTAACCCAGTAAAAATGAAGCTGAGATAGCAGGGTGTAATAAAAGCACTCTGTGGAACTGAGTCAGATGAAGGTCAGGAAAGCCTTTTGGCCTGAGAACAGGTTAAACTGGTTCCATCCTCACTAGGACTGGAAATGAGAGGAAATCTCCTGATTCTGATGTGTTTCTGCCAGGGGGTTTAGCAGGAAGCAGGTCAGCCGGGAAGCTTTGACACTCACTAGAGAGCAGAGCTTACTTTTATCACCTATTGCAATCTCATTCTCTCAGTGCACCCACTGGAAAAGAGCAGGTTAATCCCAGTGAGCTGGCAGCCCTTCCCAAGGGCAGGAGAAGGGGCTCTCTGCAGCTGTATCAATAGAGCTGGGGATTTGGCCCGTTCCTCTGCTGCTCAGAGCTCTAAAATTAGAGCTGAGGGAGTTGGGGCTGTTCAGCCTTGAGAAGAGGTGGCTCAGGGGAGACCTTATAGCATCTTCCCAGTATGTAAAGGGGGCTTACAAGAAGGTTGGAGAGGGACTTTTCACATGGGCAGTGACTGGACAGTGATCGGACAAGGGGGGATGGCTTTAAGCTAAAAGAGGGTAGGTTTAGGTTAGTTATCAGGAAGAAAATCTTTACTGTGAGGCTGGTGAGGCCCTGGCACAGTTTACCCAGAGAAGTTGTGGATGCCCCATTCTTGGAGGTCTTCAAGACCAGGCTGGATGGGGCTCTGCGCATGGAAGGTGTCCCTGCCCATGGCAAGGGACTTTGAACTAGATGAACTTGAAGATCCCTTCCAACCCAAACCACTATGGTTCTGTGAAAATGCCAAGAAATGAGCAGTTGCAGAGTCAAATGCAATTTTAGGTTTGTTCAGCTTGGAAAAATCTTGGGTGCAGTCCTTTTTTGTACTGAGACTGCATGTCAATGAAGCTTCCTGTGACTGCAAATGCTGTCTTGGTTTTTAGTGGAATTAGCTGTGTGCAGGCCTTAGTTTGACTTAACCCAGTTAGGACTTTCTTTTGCTTCAGTATGGTGAAACTACTCTGAAAGAAGACTGGCAGAGTTGTGATGTGTCTGTCAGCTCTGTGAATGCGTGCTGTGTGCTCAAGGGGTGTTGTCTAGCTCAGCTCCTGGAGCTTCCCATGCAGTCTGGACTCACTGGCTGGTATGCAAGTAGCAAGGCTGACAGAGGCCTTTCAGGTTCTTGGTGGCAGTGTCTGAACTGGAGCTGAAGCTCTGAGTTGGCTCTCTGAAGACTGACAAGCACAATTGGGAAGTACTGACTAGCAATGAGTGGTGGGGGGGGTTGTTCTGGTGTTTTTTGTTTGTTTGCTTTTTTTCTTTCTTTGTTTCTTCATAGGAACTGTGTATGGGTTTGGGTTTGTGAACACATCTGAGGAAGATGGGTGATGATTTCCTGGTGAAGATATTCTTTGAAAATCACAACCTGTCTTTGATTAACTCTTGCTTTTTTTTTTTTTAAGGTGACTTTTCGTCCTTTAGTGAATACTGCATTTTTGAAATTATTGTTTTCTTTCTGTTTGACAGTGGGCCACTATACGGATAGAAAAAGGTGTCAAAAAGCCACAGCCGCAGATGCTGAAGACTCCTACTGCTAATGGTGAGAGCCTGGGATAAAGTCCAGTTGATAAGACCGATTTTCTGCAGTCAGAGTACTGAGTCCCTTTCAAATAAGTTAGTTAGATGTGTGCATGAGAGAACTGGGAAATAGGTGGGCTGGGTACACGCTGACTTGTGGTTTCACCCCAGCCAGCCCCCAAGCCCCACGCAACCACTCGCTCACTCCCCCTCCAGTGGGATCAGGGAGAGAACCATAAGGGTAAGAGGTAGAGCACTTGTGGATTGAGATAAATAGTTTAATAGGGAAAGCAAAACAAAGAATTCATTCACTGTTTCCCACAGGCAGGCAGGTGTTCAGCCTCTTCCAGGAGAGCAGGGCCTCATCGCACGGAACAGGTACCTGGGAAGACAAACACCATCACTGCAAATGTCCCCTCTTTCCTCTTTCTTCCTTCCACTTTATATACTGAGCATGATGCCATGTGGTTTGGAATATCCCTTTGGTCAGTTGGGATCACCTATCCTGGTTGTGTCTCTTCCCAACCTTCCATGCACTCCCAACATCTTCAGCAGTGTAATAGTATGAAATGCAGAAAAGGTCTTGGCTCTGTGTAAGCCCTGCTCAGCAACAGCAAAAACATCTCTGTATTATCATCACTGTGTTCAGCACAAATCCGAAATGCAGCCCTGTACCAGCCACCATGAAGAAAATTAAATCTACCCCAGCCAAAACCAGCACTCTGATACATCTAATTGTTTTGCAATGCTTCTGGCACTCAAACTGTTCCTGCAAGGTGAAATGCTTCTTTTACTGGCTTGTACTGAACGGTTGAAAAACAGGGAGGAAATTAAGTGTATGAAATAACATTTAAGTTTAACAAAACACAGTAGAGCTCAAGATGGAGACCATCCTCAGTTGATGGAAGTTTTCAATTTTAAATATAAGGTTGATTTTTATCTTGAAATCTCTTTAGGTCACTTTTTGCATGGTTGCTGGCCAGCTATCTCAGTCCTAACAGCATCAGAATACACTTAAAATATTTCTCTGAGGAGATCTGAATGTTTATTGGACAGTACTTTTCTTTCCCAAGCTCAGTGCTTTTCTGTGGTAGGTCTGCCAGGTTGAAGTGTGTGGTATTATACATGTTCCCCTTTTTCAGTCTGCTTCTATTGACCTTTTGCCCCCATGGAGTTTATATCAGTGTTTGTCAAACTTCTTACACTCCTTGTCTGTAGAAAGACAACTGAAAAGTTGCTTCATAACTCTTCCTTTAGCCTAATTTTGAAATTAGTTCTTTTACTGTATCTTAAGCCATACTCTGTGTGGCTGTAGTAGGTCAGTTGGTAGGCTGTAGTAGGTCAGAGTTGGCTGTAAGACTTTGGAGCTGTGAGAGCAGTCTGAGTTTGCCCAGGAAACAGAAGAAGGCTCAAAAAGGCATTGCAGCCAGCAGTTGGTTTTCTCTTGGTTCCTGAATGCCTCAGTACTGCTAATCATTCGCTCATTTTTGACAGCATTTGGCAGCAATGTCAGCATTTTCTGTGTGCTCCCTCATTAGGCAGCCCAGCTGGAAACAGGCCCAGCTTGCCAGTTAGTAGACAAGTCAGTTGTTACCTGATTCTAGGAATCAGCTCATGCAAACATGACGCAGTAATGGGGAGTGAATTGCTGAACTGGTTGTGCGTGTTTCATCTCCAGAGGAGTATCCTTATCAATACTGTAAACACTGGTGTTGTGCTATCTGCAGGCCAGGCATGAAACAGGCTTCGATGGTAGCAGGTGCAACTGTCAGCACCTGTAATAATAAACTGGAGATACTGCCCAGCAGCTCTTAAAACAGCTTAAAACTTGTCTTATTTAATTGCTGACTTTAAAGTGGCTGAGGAAAAATACATCCTATATCACTCACCAGTGTCCTGAAAGTTGTGGGGTGTTTCTGGGGGATGGCGGGGGAAGGCAGGGTCCTTCCAGATAATGTCAGTGCCCTGTTATCTGCTTCACGGGCTGTCAGTGATGCAGCAAGATACCCTTTTTTTTCTTGTAAGGCTAGTGTTGTCTCCTCATTCCATGGGTCAGTGAGAGGGCAAGAAATACAGCTGTGCTGCTTTAGCTGTGCAGTAGGAACTTTTGTCTTCCTAGACATCTGGTCGCTCTCACATGTAATTATTTCTTCTCAAGAAAAAAAAAGGGAGAGGGGTCCCAATTAGTAGATTTATCAATGAGCTATCTTTCCAAGAAACTTCAAATAGCTCTTTCTCTTGTGTGTGACTGAGGGGTGTATAGTGTTAATATATGCCATGGTACAGAACCTGGACTAAATTGAGTTTACTCCACTGTCTGGAGCAGCACCAATGGTAGTAAAAGTGGTCTGAGATAATTCATGCAGATGATTGCATGAGGGCTGTGCTCAGGTGGTCTCATGGATGGGGATACACAGTTGCAATGGTGGCACCACTTCTTAATGTCCTTTTTGTATCTGAAATAAAAAATTAAAACCTTTCCTTACTGCAGGTGGCTCTTTCTGCAGGAAGCTAGAGTCTTAACTGTTCCTTGTTGAGAAGGTATGGGAAGGAGGGGAGTGAAGCCTGCTGTGCCAAGCTGTGCTCTGTGTATTGCTCTTGGGAGTATTTTAAGCATAGGAATAACTGACTTGTGATTAGGAGACTGGATTCCTCTATGTGGATGAAAGTGCTGGAGGGTCAGGGCAGGTGTAGGTCTAACAGTGCATTACTTAAGTTGGCATCCCCTGAGGTGACAGGACATGAGCAGGCAGAGAGGCCCAATTGCATTACACAATATTTACTGAGGGAGGAGAAATTCCTGCTGATAATGAGTTACAGAGTAGTTGATTAAAAGGGGTTAAAGGTAAATGTTTGTGTGTATGCATGTGCATGTTAAGCATTGAAGGGGAGTGTGTATCACCTTTTCCATCTTTCCTGACCATCCAGTCATCACTAAGAGGTGAGTCAGGATAGGAAGGAGCATTGTAGATGCATGTGCAAGGCCAAATTTGCTCTGCCTGCAAAAAAAATGGTCTTCCTGAAACACCTTAAAATTGGGTCTGTCAGTAATAAAAAAAAAAAAAAGACAAAAAGATGACAGCACAATTGAGGAGACACCACCTTCCTCTGCAGTACCAAACCCAGTATATTTCACATCTCTTGGCAGAAATGGCAGCCACTCCCTCTGCACCGGTGGTGTGATAAGGAATATTCCAGGGAGAAATGTAGTTGCTTTGGTCAGTTACCTGGTTCTGTCACCTCAGGGTCCCTCTGTGTTAGAGGCCAATGTGTTTGTGCTGGAGCCAGTGGTAGCTCTTGGCTGAGCAGGTAGCTGGAGGCTTGATGCCTGTCTCACTGCAGCTGATTAAGCAGCTCTCAGCTCTGTGTGGGTGTTGGCTGTGTTGTCTTCAAGCTGGTGGGTTTAAAAAAGACAAAAATGCTATTAAGTCAGTTTTGAAAATTACATCCATAAAAAAGAAAAGTTTATGCAAATAATATTAGTAGAGTATGTGAGCTTGAAGGCTTGGGGTTTGTGCAGCAACACTGAGTAAAGCTGCTGCTATGGCTTTTTGTTTGGTTGAGAGTGATGTTGGCTGTTATCCTGCATAGTGCTGTCTTAAGCAAACTCAACTCTGCCCATGGCCAAGGATTAAAGGCCATTAAATGTTCCTTGAGATTACAAGAAGGCTAAGTACATGACCAGAGCAGTATGTGGTATCATTTTGTTCGTAATACCTTCGTGTGCTGCTGAGATCGTGGCTGGGAGTAGCTTGTCCCAGGGCTGGTGCATGGGGGTGTCATGTGACAAGGACAGTGCAGGCTGATGAGGCAAGACAGTACAGCTGTGCTTTCTCAGCTTGCCAGCAGATAATGTTGAACCTCGGGCTGGTTTCAGTGAAGAAGTTGTAACCAGGTGAGCCAGGTGCTTGACTGGTGCTGAACTAGAGTCTGGATAAGGAGGAAATGTTCCTAGTTCTGGCAGCTGGAGAGAATAGTGGTACTTGTGTGATGGGTGCTAGATAGTTTTCCTGGTTTCTTGCCTATGACCTGTCTCCAGCAGTATGGAGCAGACAGGTTGGACTCATTTGCCTACAGTCCTGGATGTTTCACAGTTAAGGGGTTTAAGGGACTGACTGAGAAAAATTGAACCATAAACTAGAGCTCTGATTTAGGTTTAAAATTCATCACAAGTGTAGTCTATTTTGGTGAATTTTTCATGTGAGGCATGCTTGTATAATTTAGATCCTGAAGGGCATGTGGGTTTTTTTGGTGTGCCATATTAATGATTTATATTTGTAGGCTTGTGATAGGATGATGTGGTGTGAGGTGATGTGGTGGAACTGGAAGTCATGGCTGCCAGGTTCAAAGCTGAAGGTGCTAATAAGTTTTGTTTCAGTGTGACATCTCTTAGTTCTTTAGTGTTTTCCTTAGTAATTAGTGGGACTTGCGTCTTAGATCTTCCTGTGTTATGTGCTACACTGCAATACAAAGATTTTCCATATCACTTGTAATTTAAATGTTGTGTGTGATTTGCATAGCAAATATGTTCAGAGTTTTTCTGCTGGCAAGATTTCATTGGGATGCAGATTTCCTACAAAAACACATTCTACAGTGTGGAAAGTTCCTAGTAGCCCAAAGAAGTTGGTGCTATGTCCTTTCCCTTATCTCAGCATGGAAGCACAAGGATTATGCAATTTGTCAGAGAATGTCTGACAGAGTGGCAACCTGAACTTGGACCTCTGTAATCCAAGTTGAGTGTCTCAGGGGATGGTTGTTCTGGTGAACTGTTACTCTAAATTTCTTCAGTCATCAGTTTCTGGAGCCAGACTTGCTTACCAGAAAGCAGCTACTTGATCTTTATTTTTAGCTTACACAATTTGTCCTTGCCTTTGAAAGCTCTAGTGAGAAATTGGAGCTTATCAGACCATAAATACAAAAAGTGAAAAGAGGGGAGGAGAAGAGGGAATACTTGCTATTGCTACTGCAGTTGTGAACTATCCAGGTTTCTTGTCTTTTGCCATGCATTAAGTGGTCAGAGTTCAACTGAAACACAACTGTTAGGGCTGAAGTAAATTATAGTAAGGCACCTCTAGGCATGACTTTCTTTTTGTGCTTTTGGAGGGTTTTTCTTTGTTTGATTTTAACTAAAATTAAAAAAAATGTGTGGTTACTTCCTTAGGGGAAAGACTTGTGCTCTGAAGGGAGGAAGGTGCATTTGGTTCAAAGCCGGTCTGTGCACAGTGTTGTGGTCTGGGGCTCTGGCATGTAACAGCAGAACACATTTCACCTGAACGTGGCTGTGGGACACCACAATATAAGACGAGATGGGCTTAGAGAACAGGAAAGCCTCCATTGAGAATAAATGCCTATAAATATACAGAGCACAGAAGGGAATGTAAAGGACAAGGTCTCACTTGGTTTCTTCTGAAAGCATAAGATGGCCTTGGATAAAGTTGCAGAGTTGAGAGCATGTTAGATGGTGGGAAAGGGTTTGTGTTCTTGCTTCATGTTCAGTAGGCAACAGAACTTGATGTATTTGCTGCTCAAGAAGTTGATGTGAGGAAGGGGAGCTGGAACTGGCCTCCTGAATAGTAAGCTGTGTTCAACTACCCAGCTGATCTTGCTGTCATAGGAGGGGCTCTGACAGTCAGTGTATCTCCTTGGGTAATGCAGAGTGACAAGTGATTCTGAGAATGACTGTTAATTCACAGAATTATTTCCTCATGTGGTTACCCTTTCCTTCCCAAGGTATCATTGAAAGAGATGAAACGCCTATGGAGAAAGAAATTGCCCGTCTGCATTCAGTGGATTTCGAATTCTCTGACATTTTCTACTTCTGCAGAAAAGGGTTTGAGGCCATTGTGGAAGATGAAGTCACCCAAAGGTTTTCCTCAGAAGAGCTGCTCTCCTGGAATCTCCTCACAAGGACTAATGTCAACTTCCATTACATCAGCCTGAGGCTGACTATTGTGTGGGTCATTGGGGTTGTAGTGCGGTACTGCTTCCTGCTGCCCCTACGGTAAGCTTTTGAGTGCTGAGGGATCTTGGCAGCCTGGGAATGCGTAAATTTGTGTTTTCTTGGTAAATGTCATTTCAGCTTTTTTTAGTCGAAAGGCAGCATTGGCAGATACAGAAGATTAACCTGCTTAAGATGCCATTCAGAATACTTTCATCTTGCCATTCACTGTGGGGAGTAGATTAGGGCTAAGTCATCTTTCCTATGAATGCTTCCCCATAGTCATGTGTATTGGTAATATAAGTGTAAGGTGGGTGAGCTCTAAAGCTCCCTGACACTTTATGCATGGCAGTATCTGAATTTTCTGCCTTTGCTAGACCCATGATTTTGAGCAACAGGTCAGGGAATTACTGAGTTAGAGAACTGAATAAGTCAAGTATCTGAGGAATAAATTGAATTTCTGCAATCCCTTTCTATTTTGTAGGGAGAAAGTGTTATTACAGTGAATAAAACTACTTATTTTGATTTAATGTCTGTGTTTTGTGTAGCATTACGCTCGCTACCATCGGGATTACGTCAATGATTGTGGGAACAACATTGGTAGGACAGCTGCCAAATAGCAGGTAGGTACTGTGTGTGAGGGATGAACTTGCCAAGTTACATCAGTGCAAACAGCTGAAGATTAGGGGTGGACAGATTTTACAAACAACAGACTATTGATAGTCCATTCCAACCACAAATTTGTGACCTTGCTTTTAGCGGCATTCTGAATTTGGGCTGAGGTTGGCTTCTTGCCAGGCTTGGCACTGAGATCTCTGATGGGCTCCTGCTGTCACAAGAGACTCAAAGGGAGCGTTGTAGGGGAGGTATTGGTGTTGGGATGAAAAAAATCCAGTAAGGAGATTACAACCTTGCCTAGATAAGTGACACCAAGAGTATGACATACCTTGGCTGAGCTGCAATAGCATGTGAGTGGTAGAACTGGGAATATCCCTCTGTGCTCCAGAACTCCAGGAAAACTTCAGTTCTGAGTTGTGTTGAGTAGGCTGGAGAATATTGTATGTGTATCTAGCTGCTTTCTGGGATGCTGCAGATTTCTGTGATTTCTTTCAGTGTGAAAAACTACCTGAGTGAAGTGGTCCACCTCACGTGCTCCCGCATCCTTGTCAGAGCTCTGTCTGGCACTATCCATTATCATAACAAGTGAGTGACAATAGCAGAAGTGTGTGTATACTTCTGTATGTGAGCATCCCATTTGAAACGGGAGCTGCTCTTTTTTTACCTGCAAGTTAATGTCACACTCAGTGCTGAGTCACCTGGCAGCTTCATGGAACTGTTGTCTGTAAAGTGGTGCGTAGTGCACTAGTAGTCTAACAAAAAAATATGTGCTTGCAGGGAAAACAGACCTAAGAAAGGAGGAATTTGTGTTGCCAACCACACATCACCGATAGATGCAATCATTCTGACAAATGATGGATGCTATGCAATGGTATGAGCAGATCCATGATGACCACAGCAGAGGGAGAGGAGGGACCATGAGAGGGAAAGACTGTGGGGTATTGGTTGCAGACTTTGGTACTAAACTTTCATGTTTAGATATGTCTGCTTAAGCACTAGTGTTGAAGTTGGTCTACAAGTTACGTGCTGGTGAAGTTGTCCTGGCAGTGTCAGTGCTAGGCTCTTCATCTGGTGAAGTGCTTGGGATACGCTTCCCTGTGTGTGCCTAGGTCCTCTCAAGTGAATGCAGTGTAACAGTTTTGTGGTGTGCAGTCTCCAGTGCATTTGGGTTGGTTTTTTTTAAGAGGGATGGAGAAGAGGAGGTCCTGCTTTTCAAGTGTCTTAGATGCTGATGTGCCTTGCTGGGCTTGCAGGTTGGCCAGGTTCATGGTGGGCTGATGGGAGTCATCCAGCGAGCCACGGTCAAGGCCTGTCCTCACGTCTGGTTCGAACGCTCCGAGATCAAGGATCGCCATCTAGTGACGAAAAGGTGAGGCGTGGGATGGTGTGTCTCTGCTATTTCCTGGTGCCCGACTCCCTGGAGAGACACTGGACAATCAAAGACCCAGACAAGGGTTTTTGGAGTGAGTTCCAGGGGTGGTATGCAGGAAACTGGATCAGTCAGAATGACCCGAATATGCTTGTTTGTGTGGGCTTTGGTGCAGTAGATTGGTCAAAATGTCTGGTGCCAGGGTCACCAAGGAAGCTTGAAAAATTTATACAGGGTGAAATGGATGAGCCCAAAGGTCCTGGTAAGGTCTGAATAGCAGACTGCCACAAAACATCTCAGTTGGGTAGCCATCAGCATAATAACTAACATCTGGTGAATTCAGATATATGTTTTGAAATGATGTGAAGATACTTAAATTCTGGGACTTTCTGTCCCAGAGAAATACTGATCATAAAATGGGCTATCTGTGACACAAACTCTCAGTTACATTTGAAATTGTGAGCCACTGGAAATACCAGGCTTCACTTGTTTGGGTGAGGGGCAGAATCTGTCTAATTATAAGAATGAACTGCTTACAAAAAGTGGTTTTCTGCAGAATGTCACCAAAGGCATACCTGTGGACATGGTAGTGCAGGAATAGAAATTCTTCCTAATTTTTAAAGAACTTTTAAGTCTATTTTGACAGGTTAACTTCTTTACCACCTCTTATCGGCCTCTGCACAACCAGGACAGATTTGCCAAGTTATCCAAGTGTTATTCAAATAATGTGGGGTGTAGGCATTTAGGAACTCACTTTTTATGAAATCTGCTGTTAAATAAACAGAGCCTGGATGGACCACTGCACAATTTTTTTTTTCTTATGTGGGTAATTTCTTGAAGGTTGAATTGATCAGAGCTAGTTGGACTGACTAAATGGCGTACGTTTGTTGGCTTCCCTGACAGACATTAATAAAATAATACAGAGGAAGGAAAACAGGATGTTGCCTCAATGTAATGCACCACAGGCCTAAGGGGTGGCTTGCACAAAGCTTCAGTTTTCTTATAAACAGAAAAGCAAGTACAAATTAGTGTCTAGTAAAAGCCTTTGCTTTCAAGCAAATACATAATATGTATGTGTATTTTTAATACACCTGCCTGGGGAAAGAAGACTGGAAAGGAATTGTCTTTTAAGCTTTCCTTCTGCTTCCACAGACTCAGGGAACATGTGGCGGATAAAAGCAAGCTTCCGATTTTAATTTTTCCAGAAGGTAAGAAGCTGAACTACTTATCTCCATTCAAAGTAGATGTCATTCCTGTTCTCTTTTCATGGCTTCTGCTGCTCAAATATGGCATAAACTTACATGGAGACAACACAGTACTGTCTCTGGCTGTTGGTTCTCCTGACAGAAGCTCTAGGCAGAAGAATGGGAAGACTGTTTATTTTGCCCTGTGAATATCAATTCACTGTCCTATAGATTTAAATTCAGCACTGTGGTTTTTGCCTCACGCATATTCGGGCTTTATTCAGGGAGTCAGTCACAAGACAAAGGATAAAAGTAAAGAGGGGAGAGATGCTTTTGTTACACTCCCTGCGCAGCAAATGCAGGCCTTTATGGGCAAGACCTGTATGCTGATGGAGTGTTGCTACTGAAATGTGGTAGGCTGTGTGAAGCAATGACTTTATCTTCTGGACAGGCACCTGCATAAACAATACATCTGTGATGATGTTCAAGAAGGGGAGCTTTGAAATAGGAGGGACGATCTATCCTGTTGCAATCAAAGTAAGTAGAAAAAGGGGACTGCTGAGTTTTGAAGTTTGGGATATGTTTTTGTCTGAGTGGCAGGAAGCTGTCTCAGTACAGCTGCTGTTGAAGGCACCGTAGCTCTGGTAATTGGCTGTGTGCTGTGGATAACTCCTGGAGTAAAAGTGGCTGAAATGAAAGTGAAGTCCTTTGGCCTATGGAGCCTGGCTGGTAGGTCCCTGATGGGATCAGCTTCTTCCTCCAGAAAGCTGGAAGGAAGGGAGATCCAGGTAGTCCTTCGCAGTGCTGAAGGGAAGAGAAGCATGCTGCTCACAGCAGCTTTAAGTGTTCTGACTGTTCAGGCAAATGGGTGACATCTGCTGCTGGTTCTGTCATGTAATCACAGATCTGGGAGGCTGTGATGGTCTGTGGGGACAGGGTTTTATGATTTGTTTTTTGTGATCCTTTGTAGTATGATCCTCAGTTTGGAGATGCATTCTGGAACAGCAGCAAATACAACATTGTGAGCTACCTGCTGCGAATAATGACAAGCTGGGCCATTGTCTGCAACGTGTGGTACTTGCCACCAATGGATAGAGAGGTAATCTAGCATCTGCCTGACTAATTGCTACTTAAGAACTTGACTGTGTCTGCAGGGGCTCTTTTACTCTTTTCCCCCACAACCTCTACCTACCCCATGCCCCCATATCAGAGTTTTATATTAGATTTTTGTCAGCATTGACTGATGTATGACTGGATGTAGCTTTTCCTGATGCAGCTTGGTACCATCACAATAGTGTCAAATCATCCTGCTGGAGCAAAATTTTCTCAGTTTCAACACTTTAGGGGAAAAAAAGGAATTAAATTATTACCACAAGGGGACATCAGATTGTGATGTTGGCATGATAAGGGACAGATCATTTGGCAGTGAGCTAATTTGATGAGGCAGCAGATAAAAATGTTATGAAAGTCTATTTCAATTCACTTTTCTCTGCTTTGATTATGTTGAATTTATGACCCTTGAAGAAAGATGAAGATGCTGTTCAGTTTGCCAACAGAGTGAGGTCAGCCATTGCTCGCCAAGGAGGACTGACTGAACTTCCCTGGTGAGTAATGCCATCCTTGTTAGACTTCATGGACTTTCTGTTAGTTTGATTGAGAGGTGCTTCCTCCCTTAGCTTTGTGACAGATAACATTCGACATCACTCTGGAGAAAGCAAAGGAGTAAATCCACATGCACGTATGTGAAAGTAAAAATAAAGATGCACAAAGTCATTGGAGTGTGTAGCATGCAGTGATTTTCACCTAAAGGCTTGATGCTTTTGAAGCAGCCCATTCATAGTTGTTTCTCATGTTGAGACTTCTGCTGTGATTAGTAGCAGAAGTGCAGTTACTTGGCAAGTCTGAACAAAAAAGAAAACGGGGCTTGAGGCTTCCTGCTCTGACTTTCTCGTGTCCTACCTTAGTAAGTGGCAGTACAATGCCTAGATTTCATATGAAACAAACTTGAGAGCAAGATTTTGATGAAAAGAGTGGGCAAAGGGATTCAACTATGAGGCCCAGCTGGCCCTCTGAATGATGCAAGGCAAGAGACAACTCTGTTGTTGCAGGAGATTGACTGTCCCTATAGGCTAGGGAAGCAGCATCCCAGATTGCCAAAGATTTCTATTGTAGGTACAGCCTGTTACCAACATGAGTAGGCTGCTTTAGTGGGCTAAACTCAAAATTTGGACTTAATATGAATTGTGGCTTAAAGTTTTAATAAATGTGCTTAAACTTGGATTGTTAGAGAAGTTCTGAAGAAAATACTTTCATAATAATGTTTTAGATTTAGACTTTACAGTTAATGTAATGCATAGTTGGATAATAACTGTTGGATAACAGTCCTGATGGGTTACTTTTCCCTCTTGCTCTATTCCAGGGATGGAGGTCTGAAACGAGCAAAAGTCAAAGATACTTTCAGAGAAGAACAGCAGAAAAACTACAGCAGGATGCTAGTGAGAAATGGATCAGTAGGAAGCCTGTCTGCAGGAACAGAGTCAGACTGAATGGTCGTTCTTGAAAATTAACTTTGCACAACCAGCCTTAGCAGGAATAATGTTTTTTAATTAAAAAAAAAAAAAAGACAAAAAATAGAGCAAGACAACAGCAGAACCCTTCATCACGTGTATGCATATTCTCTGTATGGCTGGTGCAGAGCCTGCCAAGGACAGTGTCTCTGTATTCCTCCTTACTCACTCTTCTCACTCTCCTGCCCCTCCCCATCTTCATGTGATGATGCACTGCAGCTCCTGGTATTCCCAGGCTGAATGCCAGCAGAGTTAAGAGACACAAGGAAAATAGCACCCCAGTTTTTCTGAGTTTTTAAGGATGAAGGGAAGTACACTGAACAGATGCTGTCAGGAAACGGGTTGTGAAGATACCTCTTGTTTATGGTACATTGAAGGTTTAAATATAAAATGTTGCCTTTTTTTCCCCTGTGGCTCACAGAATTTTTGTTGTAGGTTTTTAAAATAACATGTTTTAGGATGTTGTCAGAACTGTAAGATTCACTCTTTGGTTAGCTTGCACCTGGATGTGCAAGGAGGGAATGGAAGCAAGGGCTGCAGAGACCCTAAAAGGATGGGAAAGGAACTGCCCTGCCAAAAACACAGTTCATGGACCATGAGGAATTTGGTGGCCTTACAACACGGTATCACCTTTACTGAGAACTGCTACCTGAGGGAAGATAAGGGGCAAGTCTTTAATGCCCCTGCCTACTGCTATTGTTGAAATTGCTTTCTTGAGCTCTGAAACTGTAAAGGTAAGATACAGGAAACAGTTGGATAATGAATTTTTATGAAGTGGATTTTCAAGAGTACCTTTGTGCAAAAATTGCTGCTGGTGACTTAAAGTTCTCAAGAGAGCCACTCCAGAAACGTGTTTTGTGTTTTCTGGTCTAGCAATAGCTATCACAACTATAAACACAGACTCCATTAAGTCACCTGTGATACGAGACGTGGCATGTCCAAATCTGCAACATATTGCTGTCTGAATGTAATGAGAAATAAATTCTATATTTCTAATGGGTCTGTGTGTCATTTATACTGGTCTCTAAATGTACATAATTAAAAGTTATACTTCCTGAGAACTTTACATTGGAGTCATGGAAACTTCAGTTGCTGACAGAAAGGACTAATTGTAGTTGAGCTCTTACCTGACTTGTAACTTGTTTTTTCCTATTTTCCCTCTCCTTGGACTCTAAGGAGCATGTATAGCATGGTGTTTATCCTTTCTTTTCCAAGTAGGAGTGATTCATCATGCAGATTGAACTTGAAATTACAGGATGAAGCCATATCAGGGAGACTCAACTAATTAATCTATAATTAACTGGAAAACTATTAGCTTCTAAATTTTTAAGAGTTCATTTGTGAGTAGTTTTTTCCTGTGGCAAAGAGAACTTAAATGTAATGCTGGAAAAAAATACTACTGTTCTACAAATCATAATTTAAAAATGTTAAACATAGTTTCCAAAGAAAGGGTTTCCTGAGCTGCTTTTCATTATCTCTCAGTCCATGCACTTGCACAAAGGACAAATATATTTATTCATTTAATATTATATTGACATGCAGCATATCTTTGTCTTGGAAATTTGGTTGTGAAGCCTGTTGGAGGCTTGGGAGAAAACACTGGGGAAGATGTTTTCAGACAAGTGTTTTCAGGTTTAGAATGGCAAGCCTTTAAGAAGGGAATTGTTTATATTAAAAGGGTTCCAGGGGTAAGACAAGTGAGACACGGCAAGCCTAGCTCAACTGTGAACTGAGTTATGTTATTACTATTAAGATGAACTGGTCCTGCAAGCTTTGGGCTAATGAAGGTGATAATTATGACCCTTGAATTTATGGATACTAGCTGTGAGCTTGAGCTTTCCTGGACTGCACTCAAAATAGGAAGCTTTGTAAGGACAACTTACCTTTTCAAAAACATGCCTGCACGTGCGCCTGTGCATATACATATAAAATATAGTTTAGGTGACACGTTTAAAAATCCATTATGTATAAATACTGATGTGTGTATATATATACTAAATATTTTAGGTATATATTGTGATATATTTCTCTGCAGATGGAGCAAGAACTGTTTTGGTGAAGGTTTTAAATATATGATTCCTAAGAGAACCTTCACAGTCAGTTTTATGGGCCCTCTGCTTTCTTCCTGCTTTTGGAGCTGATCATCACTAACTGAACTGCAGTGGCTTTATGAAATCTTGACTGTGCTCACTGGGGTGCTCTGTTAGGTGCGCATTTACAGCAGCAGGATTGTGAGCTTTGGGAAAAGGGCCAAAGACTGCAGTTTGCTTCTCACTTGGGACAAAACTGAATTTTAAGGCAAGTCCAGCTAAGTTGAAGGGTGATGACAAGGTAATTCAGTGACACTGTAATGAAGTGTTGTCTGACAAGCCAAATGGAGTTCTGTGATTCATTACAAATAGCCTCCACAGAACTGATTTTTAACAAACTCTGCCTTATTTTTGAGAGAATTTATCAAGGAAATGTGTAGATGAGCTGTATGAGTGGCACTGGCCACGAGAAGAGGCATCATGCAGTCAGTTCTTAATTGCTGAACGAGTGGAGATGATGTAGATGATTGAATAAGCTGAGGAGGTTTCTAGAACCTTTACATCTTTACTAATCAAGACCTTTTGTGTGTTCTTTGACTCTTGATAGGTGTTTGGGGTTGTATCCCTAGACTTTTCATGTAGCTCTGAAAAAGTGTTCAGGGAGGCTGTACAGGAATAGGTGATGGATTCTCTTCTGCCTACTGTGTCATTAAAAGTGCTCTTAAATTTAACTGCAGAATCTCTGGAACAGGAATAATATATGTATACTAAAAATGCGTATTATTTTTTCATGTTCATACTCTAGGCTGCGATTGAAAAGCTGGCAATATTAGAAAACAAAGCATAACTCAATCATGATCAAATGTGCTCTAAAAACTATCTGTACTTTTGCAAATAGTTCTCTGATACTAGTTAGGAAGAAAAAAAATCCCGCCTCTGAGCACCAAAGATTGTTTTTTGTCACGAAAAATATTACTTAAAATCACTAAGGGTTAAACAACGACATGGAATCAGTTTTCCAGCTGTCATTTTCACTCAGCACACGTGTAAAACATCAAAGAACACACACATATACGAATCACAGAATGGTTTGGGTTGGAAGAGGCTTTAAAGACTATATAGCACCAGTGCCCTACCCTGGTCACGGTTGCTGCTCTATAGATTAGGTGTCCAGCCTGGCGAACACATCCAGAGATGGGGCGCCACCCTCTAAGTAAAGAATTCCTTCCTACTATCTAATCCAAACCTGCCCTCTTTCAGTTCAAAATTATTGCCCCTTGTCCTGACACACTCTGCTCTTATAAAAAGTCCCCCTCCCTCCTTTTTATAAGCCCCGTTAAGGCACTGGAAGGCTGCAATGACGTCTCCCAGCCCCAGCTCCCCCAGCTTGTCTGCACGGGAGAGGCGCTCCGGTCCTCTGAACATCTTCGCGGCCTCTTCTGGACTTGCTGCCCATGTCCTTCTGGTGCTGAGGATCCCAGACCAGGACACAGTGCTCCAGCTGGGGTCTCACCAGAGCTGAACAGGGGACCACCCGACCGCTCGCCAAAGCTCTTTTGATGCAGCCCAGGCCGTGGGTGAGGGTTTCCACCCCAGTACGGAACGGGGGAAAACCCGGACTGGATTGTAACGCGGAGTGCGGAATGGAGGAAAACCCGGACTGGATTTTTTTCCGGAGTACGGAACGGGGGAAAACCGAGGCTCGATTTCCCCCCCAAAAAAAGTTTGAACTTGATGATCTCAGAGAGGTCCTTTCCTACATGGCTGACTCTATGATTCTATAAATATTAGACCATTGAATATCTTAAATGCAACACCTAAAAGAAAAAGAAAAAGCACTAAACTGTTAGTAACTGTAGCAAAATGTATTGGAAGAGATTATGTGCCACATCATATAGTGTAGCTACACAAAAGCTGCAGCATTAGCTGGACCCTATCAGAAGCTAACCAGGTATTTATTTTATGGTACAACTTATGAAAATGTTACATTTTAGTGAGATTTGACCAACACAAGGCTACCTACCACCTAAATAAACCTTACCAAGAAGGAGCGCTTGGTTTGTGGGACTGTCAGTTGTGACTGTACCATTATTCTTACAAAACTCTCAATAAAAAGAAGCACCAGAAAATTTTAATTAAAGCTTACCATGCTCTCATTCCAAGGGGAAGAAAAACCTTAGATTAGTATCAACAGCCAAACTAGATAGGGCACATTCAGCATGTTGCTCAGTTAGCCATCAATCCCTACAATATATTTTTATGTCTTGCCTATGATTGAGGGAGGAATCAATATGTAGGCTGCCCCAGAAACATGATAAACTGCCTCTATTCTTATTAAAAAAAAAGACTTTGATTTAAATATACCTACAGAAGAATGGAGCAAGGAGAGTATTATTTCTAAAAGAAGAAATCAACAAGCATGTTCTTGGAAACTAAAATTAGGTAATGACAGGTTTCAGGTGTGATTCTTCTACCTCCAGAATAGGAAGACCAGTCAGTATTTCTCATTCTCTGCATATCCTTGCATATCCTTGCAATCCGTTACAGCAAGAACAAAAAGATGTATCAGATCATTTTACTGAGCATTTCCTTATTGCCCAAATTTCAGGGAGTTATCAAGAGACTAAGATGTGGTCTTCCAAAACCTCTCTCTTCAACACTATATTCACAAAATTGGAAGACACAAACGCACATACAAAACAGAAGAGCTTTAGCTTTCTGTTAATTAGCCTTTACACACTCAAATATCCTTTTTCTTTAATGGTTACCATCACTGACCTTCATACTTAATATTACTATGAACATCTTTTCATATGGAATAGGCAGCTGCAAGAAGCCACGAGAAACTTTATTCCTTTAAGTACTTTGAGTACTTGACAGCATTACTGTCACTCATTAACAATCAATAAAATTAGTCCCTGCTCATGCCCTTCATTTGGTCACCACCAGAAATCAGCGCAAGACTGAGGAATGGTATGCTCACCTCCTCCTCTGAACACTGCAGCCAGGGAATGGGAGAACACTCTGCCTGAGGGATTGCCAGCAGCTACTTCACATCTACTTTAAAAATCCAACCACAAGGATTACACAGCTTTTTATCTGCTTTACAGCAAACAAAGCAGTTGCCAAGATAAAACCATTCTTTGCAACCCAGCAGGGTTACAAACCCATGATGGCAAACTTAAAAGGTAACAGGAGAAGCAATAAACTACAGCTACCCATCACTCTCCATGACTATAGTGGAGTCAAAGACTCATGTGCGTTTAAGCCAATGGATAAAGAGAAAAAAAAGTGGGTAATCTTCAGTTCTTGCAGGATTCTGCTGTTCAGATAAAGCTGTCTGCTATCTCCCGTATCAGGGTTTGATTTTGCCAGGGGTTCTTTTCCCTTCCATACACTTCTATAACATTCCCACCTACAAAGTATTAGGACAACTCACTTTTATCAGCAACTCTTGACAAACATTAGCATTTAAAATTAGCTTTAGATCATGTAACAAATCACAAAACCACAAACAGACATATTTCATCTAACATAGTGTTAATTCCATCCATATTTTTTGACACTTTTTTTTTCCTTGTCAGGTTTTTGGGATTGGGCACCTATCATATGTCAGAGCAACCTATTCCAGTGTTTCGCTACCCTCACTGTAAAAAATTTCATCCTTACATCCAGTCTGATTTTACCTTTTAGTTTAAAACCATTAACCTTTGTCCTACCACTGACCACTCTACTAAAAACTCTGTGGCCATCTTTCTTGTAAGCCCCCTATAAATACTAAAAGGCCACAACAAAATATCCCTTCTTGAGCTTGTCCAGGTCCCTCTGGATGACATTCCTGTCCTTCAGGTGTGCCAACTGCACCACTCAGCTTGGTGTCATCTGCAAATTTGCTGAGGGTGCACTCGCTCCCTCTGTCATTGAGGAAGTGGAACAGCACTGGTTCCAGTAGAGCCCTCTGAGGGGACACTGCTGGGAGAGTGATGTGGGTCAGTGTGTGCTGCAAACACAGATCTTGACTCAGCCATGTGAGAGTATCTGCAGTTGGATTAGAAAGCTACTAAAAAGTCTTGGGGATTTTTAATATTTATTTGTGTGACAAACTGGCTGTTCACGCTTAACAGCTGAGGGTGAATTCTTTGGTTTTGTCACAGACATGTTTTTGGGTACTGCTGCTCCTGAAGAAAGTATCCATGCCTTTATCAGCTCTGATTTGTTCCCATCCAGGATGCTTTTTTTTCCCTGAAATGAACATAATAGAAGAAACAGAATTATGACCTCAAGAGTCAAGATACAGACTCCAATGATTGTTCACTGTCTCCATCTTTTTTATTAATTTTTTCTGAGGCTGCTTTCTTTTCCCCTGGTTTGCTGGATAAAATCCATACAAATGAAATACAAGCACAGTCAGTAAATAATAATGAAAAGGAAAATTCCTTTTACCGAGAAGCCAGTGCATGTAAGACATCATCTGAAATGGAGATTTTTTTTTTTTTTTTGGCAGATCACAAAGCTGTTACAGTCTTTTAAAATTAATATTTGACTTTTAGGCTCTGTAATGGTTTGTGTGACCTCTTCTTACCCTTTGGTTAATAAGAAAAATGACATCGTTTTTAAATACAAGACAGACATGATAATGCCATGCGTAAGGTTGAGACTTCTGTTAAACAACATGGGATGGGAAAGTGTGTGGCTTGGTTTTCCATCTTGTGGACTGGTGCTGCGACCCACCTTTGGGGCAGGAAGGTATGGATTTGTCCATATCTGAGCTTCAGCAGAGCTGCCCTGCAGCTTGGTGAGGAGGCACAGAGAAATCCCTGCTGCCTTCCTACCTCTCTTCTGTAGGCCAGGCATGGCACAGGGGTGGAAAGTCAGCTAGAGGTGGCCAGGTTGCAGTTTGTGCATCTCTGTGGTGGGAAGGACCACCTAGCCTGGACCTGGCCTCACTGAATTCCAGGACATTTCCAGTGCTTCCATCAGTGGCAGTGACTATGTTGTGTCCTTATGCTATGGTAGTGTACAATTCACAGGCTGGAATGTATCCAATATTTCTCACACACCAGATAATGTTCTGTGCACACAGCACCTCATTTGTAGGGATTTTAATTTCAGAGAGAGTGTAAGAGATTAATAACCCATAACTTCTGTAAGTTGCTCTGTCACGTGATGGCTTGATGCCATTCCACCACTGTAACTTGGTTCATTTTACTGGAGTCAAGTCAGTTGTTAAGGAATCATAGAATGTTTTCGGTTAGAAAAGACCTTAAAGATTATGTATTTCCAACGCCCCTGCCATGGGCAGGGGCACCTTCCACTAGGCCATGTTCCTCAGAACTCGATCCAGTCTGGCCTTGAACACTTTCAGGAATGGGGCATCCATTCAGAATGAGGAATGGATCTCAGGAGTGAGGTTTTTAGCTATACCTGGAATACGTGTCCTGTCTCAGTACTTAAGCCAGCCCCATGTATCAGCTGATGACTGCATGAAGGTTTATTGGTTTTTGTGGTTTGTTTTTCCCCCCCCAAGTTACATCCTTGGGCAATGAATTGTCTGGGATATCACTTGCAACCTTATCTTTCCACAAAATATTGGAAATATTCTTGCTTTGGATAGTGAAGAGGGCTTCTGGAATGAATTGGCACTAAGATGTAAGCGGGGGACTCATACCTTTCACGATTAAGTCTTCCTTGATGCTCTTGGAGTTTTCAAGTAAAGAGCATTGTCAGCAGAGCACTGCCACCCTCAGTTTGGGGCCCTCTGTCAGCCTAGACATGCCAAAACTTTCTGCTTCTGAAGCGACGGGACATGAGTCAGAGCTTTTTTGGACAGCAGCATGTTTTTGTGCTTTGCTTTGCTCATTGGGACTTACAGAATCATAGAATCAGCTGGGTTGGAAAGGACCTCTGAGATCAGCAAGTCCAACCCTTGATCCACTACCACCACAGTTACTAGACTATGGCACTCAGTGCCACATCCAGTCTCTCCTTTAAAATCCTCCAGGGACGGAGAATCCACCACCTCCCTGGGCAGCCCATTCCAATGCCTGATTACTCTCTCTGTACAGAATTTCGTCCTAATATCCAACCTAAACCTCCCCTGGCACAGCTTGAGACCATGCCACCTTTCTGTATTTTTTATCATATATTTGTTGTAATCTAGTTTTTATTATTTTTTTTAATGTTCTCTGGCTGTGCAATTTCATGCCTGATGTTTAAGAAATGCACAAGTTTTGTCGCTGAAGAATAATGTCTGTATGTACTTCCAGTTTTGATTTTTTCACATTTCTTCCCTGTGGGCTCTGTCTTTCTGCCTCCATTCCCATACAGTAGCAAGTCACTGTCTCCTGCAATTAGTTACATAGAAGAACGATGAGATTGGCCCTGTGTTCTTCTCACTTCATCCCGGGATAATGGATTAGTCCAGATGCTTGACAGCATTGCATAAAGTGAGCGTGATGGAGTGTAAACCCATGTGGGGACAGCTCTAGCACAAAACAGCCCTCGCATGGCACACTCTAATTTTCTTCCTCATGCTTCATCTTGTGCAACCGTTCCACTTAATTATTGCACTGTGGAAGTCAGCAGCCTGGGCAGGGATTAATCCTTCCCAACAATTGCAATCAAACTTCTACTCATGCACTCGACTCCTAATGCTTGGTTCGTGCTCAGGGGAAGGGATGGGAATTCAGAAGCATGATCTCTTGTCAGCAGCAGAAATTTCTTCCTTGTCCTGTTCAGTTAATGACACCACCTGTTGAGGAGGGAGAGGAATTATGATGTTTAGGAGGTAGTCACTTCCCAAGCTAGCCATGTGAAGAAACCAGTGACCAACTGGAAGTTCCAAAGCCAGCTGTTTATTTAGCTGGCCTGGTTTAAGGTGAAAACTAAATATACTGTCTGAGGTTTTGGGGACAAGTTGGGTGGTGAGGGAGGGTATTTAGGCTTTTAGGGTTTTTAAGTGACTGATGGGTATTAATTAGATGCTGTTAGGGATGCTTAAAAAAACTTCTGTCTTATCTTCAGGTGTCAAAAGATCTTTGGAAATCGTCTCTGATACCTTGAGAAAGGTAGTGCCCAAATGTAAGTCTTCCGTCTTACTAAGTCCAGAAGTAGCACAGGCTCAAACTAGCTCTGTAAAACTACAGGTAACACATGAATTAAAAAGACAACATGACTGAGAAGGGAGTGCAGTTATGATTTTTGAATCAACTTGCTGCTCAGAAAACATAGTCCTTGAGCCAAACTGCACCCTCAGTTTGTACTGATCTCAGTATCTTTTGGAGCTGTGGAGTGCAGTCTTCTGAATACATCTTCAGGCACCAAAGGTGCAAAATCTTTGCTTGTGTTTGAGCCTGATATGTGTCCTCACTATTTTGAATGTGTTCTGGTCAGGATTCACCTGTGTTCCCATTTCCACTAGTATTTTATTGAAACGGGATTTACTAGGTTTCAAAGGAGATCAAAATAAACCTTGAGGATGGCAAGAGTGCTTGTCTTGCATCTCCATTCTTCCCTTGGAATCGCATGCGGTCATTTAGCTCTTCAAGAAAAATCACAGGGAGCTGATCATCAGTGCTATCTCAGGACTAGAACTTCCATTTTCTGTAGACATGTTGATTTCTGGTCCTTAACTTATTTAACAGGGTGTTTACTGCAGTGTTCACAGAGGTTTCTGAAGCACACTGAGAGGGCTGCACTGGTTTGGCAAAAGGGCTAAGGTTTGCTCTTGGGGCTAAGGCTGAGAGTTAACTTTTTACCCAGAGTGGCATCACTATCATGTTACTAATTACTGTAGAGGTGAGATGCGTGCCTGTGCTCACTTGCAAGTACTAATGAGCCTGTCTTAGTTAATCACCACTACAGGTGCCATCTCCAATTGCCAAAATTGAGGCATGCTGTTACTTTCTTTAAATCAGTTATCACTCAGACCTTGCTTCTCTAACGGGCTCTCCGTGAGGTGTGGGTTTTATGGTCCTTGCTGATGGCAGCACCAGGAGCTGGTAAGTGTGCTGCTTTAGGGATATTGCTACTCTCTTTTACTGGCTTTCCTTTCGGAGCAAATAAGACTATTTAGCTCCTCCTGGTGGAAATACACACCAGCTTCTCGCACAGTTTGAGTTTGATGTGGCTAAGTCATAGTAAACTTGTGCTATAAAAATCCAGTTTAGGAAAAAAGCCAAGTCCAGGCTTGTTTTAAAAAAGATAAAAATTACTTACTTCAACCGGTTCTGTCCAGCTTTGCAAAGCTGAAGTGGCTTAACGATTTGGGACCTTAAACTGGATTAATCTTTGCTTGAGGTGGCTTTATTTGCCTTGCCACATCACCAGCTGAAATTAAATTGGGCAGGGATGGAATCTGTGTAAATGGGCTCACTGTTGAGCCTTGCACAGTATTGCATTTTAGTCTCCTCTACATAGGGTTTCCTTCCTCACAGCAAAGTATGTTGCTTCTGCCAATTTTTCAGGCTTGTTGCTGTCTTTGGGATTTTCCATCATTAAGGCAGACTTCCTCTTCTTGTCTGCTGCTGTGTTCCAGCTGTTTATGGAGCATCTTTTCTTGTAGGCTTAAGAAGAGAGAGATAGATCAGTAACAGATAAAGAATAAAGTTACTTGTATATGTCACTGTGGTCCTTTAAGAAAATGGACGCTGTAGGGAGTAAGACTCTCAGCCATTAAGAAAATTACTATTTGAATTGGTTGTGACCCAGAGAGAAAGCAGGAGAAATACATGCCAGGATGTGACAGGAGAAGTGCTGTCAAGAGAATGCCCTTGATAGCCCTGAAATTTCTTTCATGGGTATGTGATGATAATTCCAGCAAACCTCACTACAGCTTACCGAATTCCCTTACTGCAATGTCTTGAACAGCCTTCTAGTTGTGCGCATTTATGTGTGCATCCTGAAATAAAAGTGGATATTTCATGCTACCCTTGTAGCAGAAAGGTAAAATAAACTTTTAAGGATACTGTTGCAGGGAGGCTATTATGCTGTTGAGCATCATGTTACTTTTGCACAAGGGTTTGCTCGTTTTTTTCAAAACTGTCTGAAGAGGGTGCTTTTTATAACATATAGCTGCTTATGAAATAAGGAACAATTTTTTTCCTCACTTTTTTCCTTTAAAAGTTTCAGTTCCAATACTTGCAGTTCTTGAAGTTAGAGATGTACAATATTTAAACAGGAAGATTTTTTTTTTTAATGTCAAAAATGCCAATGTTGAGATTTAGCTTAAAATTCAGCATTAACAGCAAATATGTAAAGGGAGTGAGGATCAGCAGTGTTTGGAGAAGTTGAACTCCTACTTTTGACTTCTCACATCTCCTAGTTATGTGTGTCAAGATTTAAAACCAGAAATGGTTTATTTTCCATGCTTCAAGTAGAGCATAATTATTTTCCTTTTCAAGGTGCTTCAGAAAACCCCTTAACTATAATGGCTAACATAAAAATAACAATAAGGGAAGAAAAACCCCAAAGCTAAAGACCCAAAACAAACACAGCCCAAAAGCGTGGGTTGTGCTGTGACATCAAGGTTTCAGCACCCAAAACAAAATTAGAGGCACCCTGATCTTGCAAAAGTTGCATATTTAATTTTAAATACTGTTACGTAGCTTACCCCGAGTCCTGGAAGCATTGACAAGTGTGGCAGGAAAGTTTTACATCATAATTTTTAGGTAACCAATAGAAAGATGAATCTGTCAGAGTTGGCTCTAGAGCCAAGGGAAGAGTACCACTGTATGGGTAGAAAGCCACTGTGCAGGAGGCTTTTGGCCAAAAATGTCCTTGGTCTGTAGCCAGAAAACTGGGAAAGTCAGTCCCTGCAGGCAGGTCCTTGAAAGGAGTAATTCTGTCTATTCTGGGCAAACGATGGGAAAATTGGTCAGGATGAACACAATTCAGGAGTTTTGTGGGCGTATGAAACTGGATCTCATGGCCTGGTGGTCTTGTGGATGTGCATACAGTTGTTATCACTGTATCAGTACTCCAATGGGGCTGGGGTAGCACTGATAGGGAAAAAAAGGTTAAACTCAAACTAGATCATGGAACAGTAGCCTTGTGTCTCTAGACAGCTGTGGAGCATTAATTGTATGTGTGAAAATTTTGGCAAACTTTTCCTTCACAGTGAAGGGGACAAAGCTTCCTGAAATGTTACAGTTTTGGTTTGGTGGGAGAAAAAGCAAGCTCAGATTAGAATGGTGGCAGGGCGGATATATACTACTGCCTTAAATCAGTAGCCAGAGTTGTGTTCTAGAGACTCAGAGCTCTCAGTTGTCATTTGAGAGGGCAAGATGTTTAATTGATATAGATGGCACTTGGATGAAATCTTTTCCTTGTAATATAATTATGTGCTTCTTAAAGTGCCTTTTCTTCTCAGTGTGGGATGATGAAAGGAAGGCAGACTTGCTCAGTTTTTTGTGGCTTTGCATGCATAATTTTTCATAAATAAGGCTGAATCTGCCTTCTGAGACAGGCTGGTGGGCTTTCTGCACCTGAAATTACAGGGAAGGAGGCTGATGAAGAAGTGCTATTTGGCTCAGTTGGTCTCTGTTGCTTTTGCATCCCCCTCAAACAAACTGGAAGCAGCTGGTGTATCACAGCACACGCAGCTAGGTGCCAGCACCAGCTCACGTTTGTGTTTGCCTGACACGTGTCTTCCCCAGCAGTGCCCAAAGTAGCAGCAGCTCGGCTATACGGTGCACTATTTGCATACTCTAACGAGATGGGCTATAATTGGCCTTCATTGATTTTGTTTTCATTGAGCTAAAATAGAGTCAGAGCTTCTTAGGCAAGAAGAGCTGATTGATCTGTGGTAGGATTCAGGACTATTCAGTTGGAGGAATAATTAATTATGTTCTTATTTAGTAATTGTCAGAGTCTAAGTTTACTCTTACCTTTCAAGTAGACACTGCTAAATTTGCTCTCTAGACTGTGTCATTTCTTTTAAAAGCTGGGATAAGGTGCCAACATCCAGAAGACACTTCACAGGAAACACCCAAGTTGTTTCCTTCTCTGTCCCTTCATTACCACTTCTTTTTCTCCCTGCACTTCCTCCCTACTGATCCATATGCATGCCATGCTTCTTTACAGGTATTAATTGATCCACTCCATTATCTGGTAATTTTCTTTCAAGCAATTCCAGGGAAACACTTTTTTAACCAAAAGTTGGAAAACAAAAGAAAAATAATTGCTGGCTTAAGAAAATTTGAATTGTTACCTACTGTTAAGACTTATGATTTTTTTTTTTTTGTTCTAATTCAAGCTCTTGCCCAAAAGAAATGTTTTCTTGTGCTGAGTGTGGATGTTGAACCAATACACCTGTGTAGCTCAGGAGCTGGGGTGTGTTGATTATGTGCTGTTATATACTCATAAACTTGAGACACTGGATATTTTTGTGTGTGAGTGAGTGAGTTATGGTCTTGCTGAAACTGGAAGGGTACTTGTCCTTCCTTGTGCTTTTCTTATGAAGTATCCATTTAATTAAACATTAGCACTGTGTGAGCAGACAGTGCTGTGCGGCAGAGGCAGATTTTATGAGCTGTTTCTGCAGAGTTGAAAGCAAGGTTATAATGGCCACACACAGCAAGGTTAGCACTGGCACATATGTAATAAAGATGATGTTTAGCACATTTTCTCCTCTTATCATCTTGTGCTTGCAGCACAACATGGTGGCAACGTTTGCTAATGCTTTTTAAGTGGTGGATCTTACCACTAATATAATGTTAAACACTAATGAATTGAGTCCAAGCAGTTCCTGTGCTGCTCCCAGGAATGCAGTGCTCAGTAAATACCTTGCACCAAGCAAGCAAATGACAAAGGAACTCCATAGACAAACAACAACAAAAAGTAAGAGATCATTCTTCGTAACAAATTAGTTCTTAAATAGAAGGGTCTTCCACCAGCTTCACCGGATGAAGCCTCCTGACTCAATGAGTGCACTGAAGTGGACACAATTGCCAATAATAAGTAGGACACAACCCCTGAGTGGCCTCAACTCCTCTGCGGTGTGAGAGGTGTAGGGGTGGGAAAACCAGAAGAGAAAATTACTGAAAAAGTAATAGGGTGCAAGGTTGTCATGGCCACTGGCTCCGAGTAAAGAGCAGCTCCGAGTCCAGCAGCTCCAGCCTTTACTGGGCAGGTGAAAGCAAAGTGTGCAGGCTGACTCCTGCACACTCCCTACCTGCTGTGCTGGAAGAGAAGCAGCACCTTTGCAACTGTTGTGTCTCAAGCACACATGGGCATCACTGCTGTTCAGATTCAGAGAAGATGTCTCTAGGCCCTTACTTTGGAGATGTTCACAGGGATGCAGTCTGCCCTGGGGGTGCTAGCTCTTTGCTTGGGAGTTGGTGGAAATATTATGGCAACTGCCATGGAAAACCTCTAAATTTCCTTTTCTAATGTAGTTTGTAGGAAAGAATTGAATTTGGAAGTAACTTAGCAGAAATGCAATGTTAGAACTCAGCTGTGCTAAGATTTCTTCCCCTTTAATTTCCAAGGAAAAGCAGGAGAAACACTTATATACACAGAACAATCTTAGCACTCATCAGTTTCCCACAAAAAACCCACCACCAACAAAACACCAAACCACTACCAAAAACAAACAAACAAAAAAACCCACAGAAAGAAGACAGAAAGAAAGAAGATTTTGAGGTTTTGTTGTATTTATTTTTCTACTTTGGATGAAAGGTTGAGGTTTTTTGGCATGGGAGATCTCTAGAAAAGCTGGGGCAGATTTCTTCGAGAAATATCATTCCTACTAATTTATATTTCCTAGATATAAGCAAACTTCTTTAGTCCTACTATATGGAAGGAGAAGGAATTAGAGGCAATGTTCTTTAAACTGATGTCTAAAAGTGGACTCTGAATGCCATTCTATATCTGAAGAGTTTCTCAAACTGTGACAGAGTCACAGCTGGGAAATAGCTCCATAGGCTCCATAGGCACCTAGTAGCTGTATAAGCTTCCTGGATACTGCTGGTGTGAGCAGCCATCTCTAGATAGCATGTAAACCCCTTCTCCAAGCCCTGCTGCCCCTGCAGATCTGTGAGCTTAAAACCTCTTATTTCCTTGTTTGCTCTCTTACCTTTTGGTTAAATCGTTTCTTGCCACAGGTGGTGTTGATGGACTGCACATGCACACACCTCACCACTCACCCAGCCCCAGTACCTGCCTTGCTCTGGCATGAAGGGTACCAGAACCTCATGGTCTGTGCAGCACCTTCCATGTCAGGAACCACGGTTTGACAGGGAAACGAGGTTATGTAGGGGCCTCGGAGGGTGGAGTCCAAAAGAAGGGAGGTTTAGGAGACAAAATGAAGTAGGAGAAACAGCTGTGTGATCTTAGGGTGGTAAATCAAAGTCTATGCTGACCAGCATGTTCCTTTGAATTGGACACTCGCATTACATCATCTCAGTTATTCTCTTTTTGGCATTCACTTTTCTCTAAATAATGCTTTATATTACTCTGGATGGTCCTGTTTTGAGTGCTTAAGGTCACAGGCTTCAGCATATTCTTAGAGTTGTTTTTTCTCTTCTCTTTGCTACTGACCTGTTTTAAGGAGCACGGGTGCATTGCATTACCTCCCACCCCCTCCTTCCCCAAGAATCTTCCTCTGTAAAGTTGATGTGGTTGATTGTAAAATACCTTTGTGTTAAAAAAGTGAGTGAGTGCACCACAGGACAGGACAATTAGCATCACTTTGTGTCTGAATGTTTTCTAGTGAGGAATTAACTTACACACGAGCCTCCTGGGACTTGTGTGATTTGTGCTGCCATCTTGCTATTTGTTCTGTGTCAGAGTTCACCCATCATTTCAGAGCAAGGAAGGCAGGAGCTGGGATATTTTGCACATGCAGTTTCCAGCTTTCATATACCAGAAACCTTAAGGCTCCTGCCTCGTTACATTTACCAAAGGCAACTTTCTTCACTGCATATGCATCTCTTAGATTCGATTCTTATGTATTTCTACCTTGGAACAGAGGTAACACTTAAGGCAGAACAGTGCATTTGTAAAGATAACCATTTTTAAAGGTTACCTGTTCTTGTTACTGTTATGAAATGAACCTGAATTCCAAGTGCTCAGTATGAATTTTTCTTTGCTCTCACTGATCGAACATGTGTTTGCAGGCCTTTTGAACTTCATGTATTTAAGGTGGACCAGAGCTTTAAAGACTTGTCACTTCTACTAGACTGATTGCCTTGGAAAATGAAGAATTTTCTATGCTGATATGCTCTGAGTAATGAATGATCAGCTTAGAAGAAGATGAGTACCTTGGGGGTTGTAAGGATTATTGGACTGCCTACCCTGGAGCTTCAGCTATTGAATTGTAAAGATAATGAATGATTAATTGATCTCATACTTTGTACTTAACTTAATTGGTATCAGTGCTTTGGCTGCACTGGCTGCTCTAGCAACTTAGAAGATACACTCATTCTGAGTCAAAAATAATAAAAAAAAAAAGTGAAGGGGCATAGGACAAGGAAGCAGAAAGTGCTTGGCACTCCGGCAAGTTCCACTGGCCTACATAAATGTTGTGGGCAAAATAGGAAAAAGGGGAAGAGCTGGGAAAGGGGATTACAGCAGGAATCCTCCTAGCTGGGAAGATGTGGAAACTCCTCCA